>NW_020955824.1:1061265-1224876 GCF_003031625.1 Empidonax traillii | reverse complement strand
ATAGGAAGAGAAGTAAAATCATAGGGCAAGTATATTTGGGTGTGTTTTTTATGTGAAAGGGGTTATATCCATTTTTCATTTGCACAAAAAAGAAGACATCTTAAAAATTAACTACTAAAGTAATTTATTTTTTTTCCCCTGGTCACATGTTTTTTGATAGCATGAATCATAACATGAGGTCATAGTTTACATAGTAACCTACTTGGATCTTAATAAACAAGACAAATCTACTTTTTACTGTTATTGGTGATATACTGCCCACTTCTGCTAAGATGTGTATATCCAGGCATGTTCTTAAGTTGAAATGCCGGTTTTATCCAATCCAGGAAAGGTCGTTCTCTTTGTGTTTAATGACTGAGTGAGTCTACAGTTCCTGTGTATAACTGAGCCTGTATTTAACTGTTTTGTGTCCTGTACAAAGAAGTTAGTATTCCTTGTGGCTAAATGAAAGAAACATACTATTCCAAATGTTTATAGCAATCTTAATTTCTTCTTTTTATTTTTTTTAAAGATAAAAGAAGAAAAAAGGAAGAAAGCTTTTGAAGTAACCTGTAACTGAAATGCCAGAACTCTCTGGCAGAACTAAGGAACTGAGTATGCATAATCACTGTGTGATGAGACTGCGTCTGTAGACAATGACTAAACTGTAGGATCAAGCACCTCTTAGTGTAAATTTTAATTTGTATGCCCTGGTCACCTCTGGGCCTCTATGGGGAAAAACATTTATGCACTCAAGTTATGAGGAACCTATATCGCCATTTAGAGGAGTTGCTGATCAGTATAGTCAGAGTAAGAGGACTGTAGGAAGCATCAGGGGAACATACTTGCTTCAGACAAGTAATTTTGCCTCTCTGTGGGGATAATACCTTATTTTAGCTGTGGGTTTTTTTTTTTAACACTCAGTATAAAAGTATATAAGAGCAAAATAGAGTAGTCTCTAAGTGATTGCAGGACACCTATCATAATAGAATCCTAGCCTTCATTGGAGTCCTTCTAGTCCTACTGTCATAGAAATTGCACTTTTATGTAGATGTAAACTTGACTCAAACTTACATTACGAATTTAAAAGCTGTATTGCTGTATTCCTACTTGAAGCATTATTGCTTATGTATTTTCTTCTAACATGGAGAAAAATATCAGAATTTGTGTTTTGTTTTTATTTCAAATTCAGCTTTTAAATTCTGCAGAATCATGGTTTTAATAATGCTTTTAAACTGTCTTTAGAAATGTCCTAGAGACCTAAAGTTTCAGAAGGGAAGACTAAAACTAAAAGATTAAGAAGTAATATAGAGCTGACCAACATGATTTAGCTTGCAAGTATATATGGAAATGTTAATTTTATTGATTGCAAAGGTTATAAAATTGCATTCTTAGGGAAAAGAGAATAGCTTTTGCCAGCTTGTTGAATCTTAGAGTATTCTGTTCTTTGTCTCATGCAATTCACTATTAATGTCAAAACTAGTTCCACTGAAAATGTGTATTTGTGTGATTTGCATAAAGCTGTCCTAACAAAAAGGAAAATGCAAAACAGCTTTGTTTAAACTTGGCAAAAATTATGTAGGTATCTTTTTTGCTACAAAAAAAAATGACATGAATGTTGTGAGTCTTAGTTTTACTCAATTCAGGATAGTAGTAAACTGTATCTTTGATAAAGCTGTGGTTTGTGCATGAAGCAAGCAGACCCTGTTGTGAAAAATAAGTGAATTCATGGTTGGCTATCTTAGCCAACTTTGCTCGTTGTAAAGGTATTTAGCAATGCCTTCCCACAGCATGCATTTCAAAAAAAAATTGCTTCACTCTGTTCCATAAGGTAGCCTTATGTCTGCCTGTTGTAGGAGAATTATTTATTTTTCATAGGATAGGATTTTCTTAACTCTTCAGTACTGTACACAATCTTCTGTTGTGTGTTTCTGTTGCATATGATTTCAAAGCATGGCTGTTTGGCTTGTATAATGAGACTATTTGCATGATACAGCAGGAAAATAAAGAGAATTGAATTAAATGTTGTACAGGAATAATTTAAATAGTTTTTCATATCTTCAATGTAATTCATTCCAACATCACAATCAAGACAAGTTTATCATCATAATTTTTCCTTCCAGGATGAACTGGGGTTTATCTGTTAAGTGCTAGTTTTCAGTAGTTTGCTTTGCCATGTTTAGTTTGATTTCCAAAGACCCATATATTCAACCTGTCTTCATTCCCTAGTATTATCTGAAACATACTTTTTGATAGCGAATTTGAAAGGGAATTCCATGAGGGTATTTGGCTAGAAAATACATGTTTGTCTGATGGCATAGTGTCCACTCGGCTAGAAATTCATGCAAAGGGGAATCTTCTCATTTATCTAGGGAGAAAGACTCTCTCTAGAGCTTCCAGTAGATTAAAGAAGATGCAGCACTGGAAAGCTGAGCTCAAACATTTGCAGAACAGATTATTTTTCTATATTTGAGTAAACACATAAGCTAATGGCTTTTCACCATATTTTTTGTATCAGAGAAAACTTTATATTAATGAAGCTTACTAGCTTACATATATAAATGTAAGAAAAGCAGGTTGATTTTGCTGTAGTTGTTCAGACAAACAGGCCTTCTCTCTGCTTAAGTTTCACAGCTACTGTTTGCTAACATTCATTTAAATTGGTACATTGCAGTGAAATGTAACAGGTTTAATGTTTTTTTTTTTTTTAATCATGTTCAATGATTAATCTTATTTTCCATTTTGTTTTCTTTCTTTAAGCTTTGGAGTACAGTCCTTACAATGGTACACAGTTGCTGCAAGAGTTCTTGTCTAGTCAAAGGCAGATAGATTAAGACAGAGGTCTAGTGTAGTGGCATAGAGGAGATGGTAGCAGATGTCCTCTATGGCGCAGTCAAGTCATTCAGCACACATTTTTAGTGCTATATTACCTGCATTCCACTACACCTGCTAATGCCCAAATATTAGGTATTATTGAATTGATTAATATTTACTAAACTACAGAAATAATGGTTATATAAAATATACAGTTTCTGAGATAACCCATCAATTCACTTTCCTTTAGCCATCTTCGTTCTTTAAACAGGATTGACAAGTGAGTAAATTGAAAATTTGCAAAATAACGCTGACCCAAAAGTCAAGTTAAAGGTTCTGATCTAGAGTTTGCTGAGGCCAGAGGAAGTACTCTACTGAGTCTGGGCTTCTGATTGAATTAAGTGATCACATGCATTTATTCTATATGATGAAAAAGGCTTAACTTTTGAAAGGATCAAGAATTATGTTGCCTTATGTAAATAACTCAAGAATTCTAGCACATGAATCTATTCTGCTTGATGAAAGTTACAAATATTTTGTTTAAGGCCTAGTTTTCATCTCCTTTGATTGTATTATTAAGGCAGTCAGTGAAAATACATTTAACAAACAGTAAAATTCTGAGTTGGATCAAATAAAAACCTAAGACTGTTCATTTTTTTCATAGTGTTGTATTGGATAATATGTCGAGTAAAATTTGGGGAAAGGGCTTTTGCATTTTAATAGTTGTATGTATATCAAGACATTCATTAGGAAAACAAATGTTCATTACATTATCTTTATAACTGTGGAAATTAGGACTGGAGATACTTTTTGTGTAACTTACATGTAGGAAGTGTCTGGAATTTTGGTCTAAAGTGTACTGTATTGATATGCAGAAATTGGTTTTGTGTTAGGTCTGATTAAAATTTTTTTTCCTCTAATAGTGAGTAATCTCTTCAGAAAAAAAGTGTAGTCAGAATACTCAAAAATGAGAATTTTTAAGTTTATGACCATATATAAATGTCTTTTTGTATACAAAGATGCAGAAAGATGGTGGTTGAAACAATTTTGTTTCATTGTTTGCATTGCTTGAGAAGTAGTGTGCATAGATAAACATATAGTTCAGCTGATAGCTGTGCCAGTAATTTTTCCAAGTCTGTACCTCCAAATAATAAAAAAAAAAAAAGAAATTGAAGTTGTTAGTCATTGTCAGCTTGAGTCTTATTTTTTTCCTGAAATATAATAGTTATTTACAGTAAGCAAATATTTCTCTTCTAGCTATTGCATCAGTAAATGACCCAGGAAATTGCACTTCACTTTCTGATTTGTCTTCATTACAGGCAAGCTCAAATCTCTTGCTTCCTGCGCCATCATCAGTGTCACCACACTCCAAGCTAAGACTGCCAGGCACTCTCAGCGCTCCATTGAATCCTCTGTATTCTTTCACTGCTGAAAGTGGTAAGTTTCTTTATTCCTTCCCTCTTTGTAGGGAATGGGTAATAACTTTACGAGAATGTTTTTTCTGCGTTTTTTAATTTGGCTGTGCAGCTCTTTAAGGAAGTGTCCTGGTTTTGTTATATGTGATATTGTTTATAAAGTGCAGTGTGATACAATCCAATACTGATCCATGTTCTCTTGTAATGCCTTTTTTTTCCTTAAACTGCACACTTATGTAATTGTGATGTCAGTTCCTAGAAGAATATGAGATTGCCAAATTTTCTTAATTTAATATTTTGATAATACTTTAATGCTTACTAAATGATCTTAAACATGGACACTCAAAAATAATAGGATTTAAAATCATACATACTTATATAAGAACCATAGATGTTGATAGTTCATTTGCAGTTGTATTTCATGTACTTTTAGGGTTTTTTTTCCTAAAGATATTTTACATTAAGAGAATTTGAGAAAAAGGCAAGCAGTGCAAAAATGCAGATTTGTGATGCTTACTTAGCTAATAATATCTGTTTCATTGCTAATCATGGTATTTAATAACAAAAAATTTATTATTTCATGTAATTTTCTCTTTTTGGGGGGGCACTTGTAAAATAAGACAGAAAATTGGTACCTTAACTTTGAAGTGTTTTTGTTTTGTATCTTTGAGAAGGGTAAAAAGGATTCCAGGGGGAGGGTGGAATATTTAATGAACTAAAAACAGGTAATAGAGATTTAAAATTTAGATAGTAAAGATAGGAATAATCTCTATAATTATATAGAATTATCTCCTAAAGGAAGGCAATTTTTTTTGCAAATCAAGCTATGATTACTTTTTCTGAGCTGCCAGGGAAAGGATCCTTAGCATGGTCTAAGAGATTGACCACTAGTCTCAAAATTACTCTTAGTCACTAATTCACAATGTAAATGGCCATACACCAATTAACTTCTGTATTTCCATTTTCTACCTGAACAGAAGAGCTTAGATCCGTAATACTATTCATCTTTTGCACAACAGATGCATGTTATTTCCAGAGTGTGTAAATCTTACAGAAACTGTAGAATACGTATTCTGTCTTACATACTGTGAGTATTTAAAATAAGTGGACTAACTCTTCAAAGAACATTAACATATACTTCAAGTTGTTCTAAATGGCTATTCCTAATATTCTGAAACTGAATAATTCTATTTTCTTGAATTTTGCTTAATGGAGAAGCACAGCTAAATGTGTTGATGGCAACTTCCTAAATAGCATGAGCAAATATATATATATGTTATAGCTGTTCACATATGCTCCTAATGTAATTGTATCCAAAACTGACTAATACTTCAAGATGATCTACAGGTACACAATATTATTTACACAAGGAAAGTATAGAAAAAGGAAGTAAAAAAAAGAAAATATAGTAAAGAAGAAGTCATGAGAACATGAAGATTTTTAAGGGAAGACAACCATAAAAATACTAGTGGGTCACAATTGAAATAGATTTTTCTGTAAGAAAATATTTAAAAATTGTAAATTATTCCTCTGTCATTTTGGGGGCCTCCAAGTTGTTCTACTCTGGTAGAGTTATTTTCAGTCAAATATATGAGAAATATTTACTCGTCTATTTCATCTTTCTCCATTGGCTATAAACTATAAGGTAAGTGCTTGTGTTCATAGGTCCTAACTGCCAGTTAAATTTTGCTTTGGAATAATAGAAAATCGATACTTAAACAAATCTATTAATTAGGGATTGTGATGGAAGGACAGAACCTTTCCTGTATTGGTTTTATATACACAATATATATGCTTTTTATACTTACTGGCATGTTGCATTTTTAACAGTTGCCTGTACTAGAGATCCTTCATTTTTGTCCATCCAGAATTCCCCTTTAAATGTGTAAGCCCCTGTTAGCAATGTTTTTCACTGTGTAACTGGTATATGTGCGTGCTTTAGTAATTTGGTAAGGTGGTAGCTGATGCCTTGTTATATGGACAGTGTAGTAGCGTGAATATATGCAGAACCTTCTTCTTAAGACAGTATAATTTTCTAGATCTTGTGTTATGTAGGAAACAGTGGAAAAAAAGTAAAGCCATCCTTGTGATTTATGGACACTAGCAGTAATACAGCAGATCTTCCCACACTTTTAAATCTTTTCGTATCCAGATAAATTCACTACTATTTCTTTTAAATGTCTCTTTGTTTTGACAAATAGATTCTGTATACTCTCAAACATACAGTATGTTTTGATTTTTCTTGAAGTGCGTACTTTCACTGGTTTATAGGCTTTTATGAAGACCCAGTCCTTGTTCTGCTGTTTACCTTCCTCATTTCCCTCAAGATGAGTTATCTCATGGATGCCGAGACAGAGGACTGCCTTTGTTTCCAACTAGATTGCTCTAAATAGAATAATTCATTGTTTAATCATCTAATAAAGAGCTTCAGCATCTTTTTCCACGACAGAATATTCCTTATATGAGATGAGTTGAGACAAGATCGTGATATCACTGACTGTAGTCCAATCCTCCTGCTCAAAGCTGATTCACCAAGAATTCAGGACTATGTCCATTTTGGTTTTGAATACCTCTAAGGAAGAAAACTGCAAAACATCTCTGGGCAACCTATTACAATGTTTTACTGTTCTCACAGTAAAGGGGGTTTTATTATCTTTAAATGATATTTTATGTAATTCAGTCTGCATTGGTGCATGGGATTGTTCCTCCCCTAGTGCAGGACTTTGCTTTTCCCCTGGTTGAACTTCAAGAGATTGTTGTTGGCCCATTTTTGCAACCTGTCAAGGTGCCTCTGAATGTGGGTGTGTCCCTCTGGTGTATCAACCCCTCCTCCCAATTTTTCATCATATGTGGATTTGCTGAGGGTGTACTCAGTCCCATCATCTAGGTCATTAATGGAGAAGTTAAAAGTCTGGACCTCAGTATCAGCTGCTGGAATGCACCACTGGAGACTAGTCTCCAGTTACATTTCATGAGAGTGGTTACAAACTTCTGATCTCTTCAGCTCAGCCAACTTTCAGTCTGCTGCACCGTCTGTTTACACAGTCCATACTTGTGAAGTTTTTCTGTGGGAGTGTTGTGGGGGACAGTGTTGAAAGTCTTGCTAAATTCAAGATTAACAGCATCTACTGCTTTCCCATTGATGGTAGAGATTGCTGTGCAAGAGATAAAGTTTTGTCAAGAGTATGGCTAGATTTTCTAGAAAAAAAGTAATGAATTTTGTCAAATAGTAATGAATAAAGTAGGAACCACAAAGCAAATACAAGATATGGATGAACTTATTTATATGTGTTATGTATAAAGCATTTCATTAGAGAGGTTTCATAAGATTTAACAAAATAAATGTAAATATAAGAAAAAATACATTTTGTGGCTTTCTCTCAAAAATATTATGTTAAATTTGAGAGGAAGGCATGGAACTTAAGTTTTCTTACTGTCCATCATGAAAGGCTGTCAGATAAAATTTGTCATCAAGATTGTAACTCTTTTTACCATATCAGGGTAAGTTTTGTGTCTGCCTCAGTAAAGCTGCAGCTGTGCTGATAGCCATTTCAATAATTTGAAAAGTTTACTGGTTTTTTGTCTTTGGAGAAAGTCTGTTTTATATTCATAATTTAGCTTAACAAAATCTTATGGCTGGTCCTGTTTTTCATTCTACTAAAATTTCTCTTGTTTTATTTGTGGCAGAATTACTTTATTATTACTTGATTATTGTTGAGTACTCTTTAAGGAATCTGTCCCTAAAAGTATGTAAAATTTAAGCTTGCTGAACTTATTTTCTTCTTTCTTTTATTTTCTTTTTTTCTTTTTTCTTGGCCATAAGATTTAAGACCTGTCTTTGATAGTCAGAATTGAGCTTTTACCTTTCTTCTGCTGCATAGTTCTGCTTATGCTCATGCTTAGTGCTAGTTTTATCATATCCATTCTGTAGTGTTATTCTGCAACACTGCACTGTAGCATTATCCAGGGCTTTGTCTTAGACATTCCTATCTTTTCCTTGTCATGTGCTCGTCTTTTTACCTTCTTCCAGGATAACACATTTCCTAGTTGTTATTTTTCAAACAAATAAGAAACTAGCAAAAGCTCCAGATTTCAATTATCCATTCATGGACAGACATCAAAATCCCCTCTGGTCTTGTTTGCCTTTCCTCCTTAAGATTGTGAGCATCTTTGGACACTTTCCTATGAGGCAGTTTTGCAGGGCCATGGCATGCCATGAAAAAAATGGCCAGTGTTATTAGGCTTTATTCAACAGTGACTCTTCGGGAACTCCCACTATGTACAGGACATGCTTTCTGAAATAAGTTTTAGATCTCAAGTTAGCAATGACCCTAATTGTTAACTATGTGGGAGACTGAAGCTTGGCTATAAATACTGCACAGAGCTTTTCACTAAAATTTGGACTTCAATAAAACCATTTAATTAAACTTGCTCTTAAAAATTAATTACGTATGCACTAATAACATGATGGTTCTTTTATCTTTAAAGAAAATCTCAAAAACAAAAAATACAACACCTTGGCAGGGTTGCGAAAAATTAGAAGTTTTCTCTCCATTAACACAACTGACAGTCAAAGGTGTTTTCCACTTACATAAGGGGAAAGCTTCAAAGCACTCCTTCTCACTCTCTCAAGATATTAGCAAAACTGACTTTGCATTTAAGTCCTCCTAACTTATATTTGATAGACTATTTAAAACTTCTTTTTTCAGTCTCAAGCAAACAGTGAAAAATAGATTTCTGTATCAAAGATATAAAAAATATCTGTGCATCAATTAAATGTTCTTAAAATACTGTTTTTGTTCTGGAGGGCAGTTTAGAATCAGAAAAGGGTACATCAAGTAGCAATATTCACATTTTTGCGGAGATACTGCAGAAACACTATCAAAAGTTGCATTCTTATGTGTATGTGACTGGGATCCAGTTCATGTAAGCAAACTGAATGGCACACAGATCACTGAATACATACCTTTTTTTTTTAATCCTAGCATATTACTATAAATACTGGGTTTTTTTTTGAATTTTAACATAGGAGTAAAATCTCTTCCTATTCACTTTTTAAGATAACTGTTTTGATTGTATGTAAAACATGTCTTGCCAAGAATATTAGCATAAAAAAATTCAGTTTTGTTTTAAAAGAATCGGGATATATCTGTTCCCCGTTAAACTGTAATGTGTGCTGCCTCGTTAGCTCACCGTCAGCTTCATTTAGATTTGCTGTGATGGTGAACGCAATTAGGCCTGCAGGGCAGCACAGATCAGAGCTATGGAAATGATGTAGCAATTTGCCACGTCTAAGTAGCATTGAGAGTTTTCTTTTTAGCCCCACATCTTCTTAAAATTGGGGCAGGAGCATGTTGCGGTGAAGAGTAGCAAATACATACCTAAAAGTGTTTCAGTACCCACACTATTAGTTCAAAGTGGTTTGAGTGTAATGCAAGCTGCTAAGAGGAATAGGTAATGATGGAAACTAATTTTTTTTAAGTTTGCGTATGAAAAAAAAAAAAAGGGAAGTAGGTGTTGTATAATAATGTCACAAAAACAGTTTCTGAATTCCATTAGCATTGGTGAGTCTGATGGGCTTTTTTTGTGGTGTTGATTAAACAAATAATGAGGTGATACTATGAGGCCTGTGCAAAGCATTGTAGTAGTCTGTTCCTGGGTGGCCTGCTACATTTATCTTTTCCGTTTATTCTTATGACTATGCAGGGAGAAATGCAAGTTTCCTGTTCACTAAGGGATGGTCATAATCACCTCAGGGTGATCAGGCAGTCCACTGAGGGAAGTATCTTTGCTTAGTAGTCTACTACCAATTGTTTTTAAGTCTGAAACTGGATAGAAATACAGAATAATATTAGTATGTCTTATAGAGGTGCTGTCAACATAGGAAGTGATACATAAGAATAAATGTTTGCAGGGTGGTTAGTTTCCTGCAAGCTACAATCTGCTCCTAGTAGATTATGTCATGTATTTGAAAAGGATGAATGTGTATTAAGATGAAAGAAATATGTGCCTAATACTTGTCTCTTACTCCTCAGTTATTTTTCTGTATTTTTCTGCAGTACATATTTGAAGAACTGATCCTACCTGATACATTTCTCAGGAATTTAAACTTTTAAAAATTTTCAAGATAATTCTTCTAATATTTTTATGGGGATGGATTTTTTTTTTTTACATGTGGCCTTTTCATTTAATTATTCTAATGGGACAGTAGTGCCAAAAAATAGAAAATTTTACTTAATATTTTCTTTTACATTCCTAAATGTAAAAATGTGAATTGCTTTCTGTTATTATAACAAGTATCTAATTGCAACTTTGCAGAATTCTCACATTTTATGTATTTTGTAGGACATAACTGCTTCTAACACTGTGGATCGATCAAGTACCTATGTTTTCTTTTTGTCGGAAACTGATTTACTGAAACACCCCCCACCACCTCGTGCCCTGGATAACATTAATGTTTTAAAACTCTTAGGAGAAAGTGCAGAATACTAGGACTTTTTAAGTGAGAAAACTTATTTTAGTCTCTAGTTTTTTGAGTGTATTATTCTGTTCTGTTTTTTTTCTATTAACCAAAGATAAAAATACCTTTACAGTCATTACAAGGCTTTGTTTTAACTAAAGAACACTGCATAGTCAGAGAGAATTTATTATAATGGATAAAGTTTTAGATCTAATTAGAAGACTTTCCCTTTATTTTTCAAAAAATGGTTACAAAACTCAGTAGAAAGAAATTACCAGCTCAACACCACAGATCGGCTCTCAACACATGTCAACTGATATAACTACACTGAAGTTAGGTACAAGTATTTTTACCATAAGCAGAAGAGCATTAAGTCTAAAGTGCTTTTTTTTATATGTCTGTATGTTAATTTGAATGGGAACTTCCCTGTGGAAAATTATCATTCATTTTAAGATATTCATATCTCTGGCTTAGGGGAAAAGTATAAAAGAGAAGAGAGAAAGAAAATAAAAATTTTTTTGTTATTATTTGCTTACAGCACAATGGAAGAACTGAAAAATACAACTTAACAAATATTTTCTCAAAGTTAATTTTCTTATAAAACATTAAAAATATCTATCACAAGATTTTTTTTTAATAATTTTTTATACCTGGTTCTCTTATAAGTTATTTTGCTATACTATTTACGTTTTGAAGTAACTGTGTCATAGTTTCTTCAATGCAAATAAGTTACAAAGGCTCGTGATGTTCCAGCTTACAGCTGACTTCGGCAGTAGATAAAAATTAGGAGTACAAGGACACACTTGTGCCCTCATCATGGCTTACAGGCTGCTCAGGGAATTCTGCATGGGAAAGAACTTCCTCAGAGCACTGTGACCCTGCTGTGCTGCCCACATCACTTGACAACATCAGAGTTTTGAGTCAAAGCACAAATACAGGACCTCGTTTTAAGGAGGAAGAGCTGAATGTTTATATTTATAAAATTACTAGTAAAAATGAATTTTTTGATTTGAAAACAGAAGTTATGTAAATAAATACATCTAACCACAAGAATGTTCCAACAGAGTAGTAAAGACACAGAGACATATCCATTAACAATAATGACAATCTAGTTCTTCTATTCTAAAAGGTTACTTATCCAGTTTCTTCTATCTGATTGATAAGATGTTATAAATGTCAGAAGATTTTGTATTTTCTAGTTAAACTTGCAAGAATTGTTTATACTGAGATCAAAGATACACATGTTCCTTTATTAGATGTTCTTTTTCATGTTTCTTCTAGGCAAGTTAATTAAAATATTTCACTAAAAATTACACTAAATACAGAGCACAATAACAGCAATCTTTGAAGATTCCAAAAACTTTATCAAAAGAACACCATTTATATTTACTTGAAATTGGTGTATGTTAGGGTAATTACTGCTGAGCCTTCAGGCTAAAGGAAGTGCTCTCAGCCAAATTATACAAGGGTGTGGATTAAATGAAGCATTACTCTCTGTTTGGCAGCAGTGGATATAGATTGCAAAATCAGGGTGTGACGTAGTACTGTGGAAAGTCTCTGCCAAAAGTGATTTGGCCTAAGTGTGCCCTTACTTTCTCAATTATGTGGATCCTAAAACAACTGAATCTAATTAATTCCTAAGTAGAGAGGTCCTGTTAACTGTTTTCACTCTGAGCTTGTCTGTAATTTTGAGCTATTGAGCCATGAGACAACATGCTTAAATGCAATTTTAGCTGGTCACAGAGGTGGAAACGGTCCTTTTGCCAAGGACTGTGCAGTAAAGTATCAGTTCTCTTGTCCAGCAGAAAACACAGATCATCAAGAATGCTGTCTGTACAGCAATAAGCATGAGTGAATAAGATGAGGAAATTGATCCCTCCTTGTAGTACTTCAATCCTTTGGTTTATGTAATTTCCAGAGGAGTTGGGAGGTGCAAAAAACCCAGTAGCAGCCATGGTGCACAAGAGGGAGAGATCTCATCTCCTAGAGGAGACCTAGGTACTTCATTGCTGGTTTTGACAAGTTAACAGAAGCCAAGTACATTAAAAAAAATAAAAGAATCCGGGTTTTAAACAAACATTGTCCATCCCATTTTGGTATACATGCATGCTTTTTCAACTGGCTTAAAAAGCCTTTGCAATTTTTGTTAATAGATTTTTATGCATGAAACAAGTCAACGTTCATCGATTCATATGCAGTTTGTTATCCTTGTTGCTGAAGCCCCAATTTCAGTGAGAACAAGCTTCCCTCACAATTCGTTCTACTAATATAACACCTTCTAAGTTAATTTTGGGGGGGTGTGGTGTACATATGCTCCACAATAGGCTGTGATACCAATGTAGTCTGATCACTGTGGTTTGATACTGATCATGTTGAATCTGTAGAAACTAGTGATAGAGGATGGTGGCCTGGGAAAGCATTAAGAAAGCGAAAGGCATGTATAGAGAAGTGAAGGCCTCTATGGGTTTGTAACTTAGATGTTGCTATTGTCACACTATCTAGCAGCGTTAGGTTATTTACAGAGCTGGCCTCAGTATGCTGCCTTGATCCAGATGAAATGAGAGCTTCACAGTGCTTTCTTGCTCACTGAAGGTTGTAAGGAACAGACTCATTGCTTGTTGGCTTCAAATGATATGTTAGAATTCTTTTAAAACTCTACTTCTGAAAACTTGTATTTGGGAGTTTTCTGCAACCGGAAGGCACATAGTGAAGGAACAGATTGCAGAGGTTCCTTTCTTATGTTTTCCCCTTACAATTAGGGCTCAGTTTCTTCAGTTTTTACTTCCTCAAGCAGAGAAAAAAGATTGAAGTGACAAACAGGCAAATTCACAAAACTTCTTTAGAGTCTCCCATGCTCACTTGACCCCAGGCTTTGTTGTGGCATGCCAGGCAGTCCTTTGGCAGAAGACTCGGTATATATATGCAAGCCTATAACAGATAATATTTGAAACGCTGTATCTCATCTAAAGATTGATTCCAACATGCCGCATCACCATGTGCATCACATTTGCTTTTTCTATCCTGTCAATATCTACTCCAACTGTAGGCTAGCTGCTGGTGCCTCATTGCTGAGGTTTTTTACAGAGTAGCTGAAGGGTGTTGCAGTGGCAGATGTTGATACAGGTCTTTCTGGAATCCATTCAGAGCCTGACTGGTCAAAGGAAACAGACTGCTGCAGTTAATATGCCAAATAATAAAATACAGAAAATTACAGCTTCCTTCAAAAGATATATTGAGCATCTTTTGCTGTAATAAATTACCTAGTACCAGAAAATGTTTTGAGAATTCAGTCACCAAACTGTGGGTTGCCACTATGCACCTGTAGAGCGTGAGAAACAATACCCCTAACCTTTTTTTTCTTCCTAGCAGTGGCTCTAACTCTGAGATTTGTTTTGTAAGATTTTCAGGCAAAGACCCTAAATAGGCTGTTTTCCTGCTCCTTTAATCTTTTAATTTTTATGATGGTTAATCACATTTAAGCAGAGCTCATCTCTCTAGTGAAAAGGGATGGTTCTGTCCATGAAGTGGATTTTTTTGAAACTTTATCAATTTAGATGAGGTAAGGTGTGTCACCTCTACTTGTTTAGGAGATTGTTGTAACGGAGTCCTGCATATTGCTAGTTGAAGACCTTGTGAGCCAGGTATTAGCTGAAACCAAGTTGGTATTTATCTCCTGCAAGTACTCCAAGCACATTCTTAGAATTTTTCATTTTAGAAACAGTTCAAAACACAAGTTCTGAATGTGTATTTAGATTAATTATTTCTAACTTTTCACTCTTTGTGTCCAGCAGTTCAATCTGACATAATATATGTTTTGCCCAGTTACATTTGCTTTGGATTTGGCTACTTCTGCGTGAAAAGCAGCACCAAGAGAAGAAAGGCTATTATTCTATTGTTATTTGCAAAATCTGGAGTGCAGTGCCTACTTAATGTACATCTATAATATACCACATCGTGTGTACCTTGATAGCAGTATTTATTGGAAATTTATTTTCCTTCTGGTAGAGAACATGAAGGAAATTTCCATTTTTTTTTTTCTATTCATATGTGTAAAGGATCTTCAGCAGTTGAAACTGTGGTTTAAATTAAGAATCTTCCTGCAAATCAGCTTTTCTTACCAAAACAAATAATTTTCAGAGTAAGTTCCAGGAATCGCTGAAAGAGAACAAGGTGTGTCCGGGATTGTCTGTATCACCAGCTCTTGAGTTAATTATTGGCACATAAGTGTGTGCAAAAACCATCAAGGAAGATTTAGTGAACAAGGTTATTAAGACAATCTTTGAGACTTCCAAAGTTAGAGCGTTACTAGACAGTTTTCTGTGTTTTTCGGCTGTTTGGTCCTTTTGACAAAATAAATATTTGTAACACTGGGCAATTAAGTCAGTTTTAAAGAAACTGAGATATCATTCACAATGCCTAATGTATAGAAATTATTTTCAGAATAAGTTATGCAGAAGAATTTCCTGCCCTTCAGTATTCAGACCTTAAGAATCCCCTTCCTCCTATTGATGATTGTGAGAACTTAATATTTTTTGCTTTCGTGTGGATTTTGGGTTATTGGAGATGCTGTATCAGTCAGTACTACTGGTAGTCAAACCAGAGAGGACTGGTTATATAATTAAGCTTGTATGTTTAAGTACTGCAGTTTTTAACAGTTTGGCACTACTCGTGTGATGTGAAAAAAGCTATTATTTTATTATATTAAGTACTTAATCAAATTGTTTTTCATGATACTGTAGAAAATATTTAGTCAAATGGTATTTCAGTATTCATTCTGAATTTAATTTTCATTAATTTTTTTGTTTACATCTTTGGACTTGCTGTGCAAATAATCTTGCTTGCAAAATTCCTATATAAACAAGATAAAAATCCACTGGATAGGACTGTAAATTCTACTGTCTGGCTTGACACTGAGATACTGTAAGGTCTTTCTGTCTTCTAATATCAGCTGCAGTGATTTATATTGCTGTTTGAACCTTGGAGAGAAGTCTGTTCTCTCCAGGATATCCAGAATTTTAGAAATGTGGTCTTAGCCCAAAGCTGAGCACAGCTGCTTTATGAACCTGTCTGTCTTGATTCTCCTTCTTTTACCTCTCCTCAGATCAGGTACTACTTTGTAAATGAAATGTAGTATTGCCTCCTCCTGATTACATTCTTTGCAAACAGTTTCCTTTCCGTGCCTTTTTTTTTTTTTTTTTTTTTTTTTTTTTTTTTTTTTTTTTTTTTTTTTTTTTTTTTTTTTTTTTTTTTTTTTTTTTGCACATCTTCCACCTAAGACCCAAGGAGAAATCTGTGTAGAAAAGATTGCTTTTCAGTTCTTTGTCAAGTTTATAATAATAATTTAAATTTTCTATCAGTAGTAGAAGGTGGCCTTTAATGGCCAAGTCATCTTTTTTTACTTTCAGCGAAGTAGTGTTTGGTATCCACCTGTTTGTACAACCAGTGTAACTTCTGCTAGAGTAATTGCATAGTGGCTGAAGACTGTGAGTATAAAAGTGATGATACTTTCTAAAAAACATTCTAAAAATCCACTGTTGTAATAGCAGTAGCAGGTTGCTGTTGCATTCTAGAAAACTTTGCGGACCTTGTAGATGAAGGAAACTAAAAAATCATTATCATTGAAATCTGTGCCTAACTGGATCTGCAGTATATTGCTTTAATGTTTGAGTTAGCTCTGTAATAGATGATACCAATATTATATTCAGATTTTATTACCAGAGGTGCTACAGGCCATTATTTTATTTCCCTGTACAACTGGAAACTAATTAGAAAGCACTTAGTTATTCATACATGTTCCAATCATTGATACGTAGTAAAACTCCTTAGAGTAGTTTGTTCATAAATCATCTGAAAACTCCAGTGTGGATATGGAAAAATTCTCATGTGTAGGTTGGTTTCACCACGCATATTTTCATGAAATATCTGACCAGTCTAGTTTCTGAACTACAAAATGGAAAGTAAACTTGGGAATGTATTTTAAAGACATGACCTTCTGTTTCTGAAAGAAGTATGTCTTGCTGTGAACTTTTTACCTTACTCTTTTGATTTGAGACTATATAAAAAGTCCTATATAGTGGTTTCCTGATTTAATGTCTGCCGATGGTCTTAAATTTTTCAGGTTTAATAATGTATTAATTGTTTGGCAATTTCTTGGACCTGAAATATCAAGCTGAATCCAGCATATTTCATATGAGGTTGCTGATACTATTTTTCCTTGAATGCAAGTATTAGGAAAATGCAACATAAGTTCTTCAAGCACTTAGAAGATTTTAATTTTTTTTTAGATTTTTTTCAGTCAAGACTTGATTTGACATTGTGAGGCTTACTGGGTAGTGTAGAACCTCAGTAGGTCATGCAGTAGCTGGATGTTTTTACTTAGCTGACAAGACTTAATGCCACAAAAATATTGATGGCTGATTTTGAAAAGTATTTGTGGTATTCTAAGCATATTTTCTCACAGCTTTCTATTTTTAGAATAGCAGACTAACTTAGTTTAAGTAACTGTGAGTAACTAGCCATTGCTGAACTTATGTTGGGGGAGGAACCATGTGAGATAAATTACTTTGTTTTCCTTCCTTGCATAATTTTCATTCTTTTTCTTTTACCTGTAGTCAACTTTGGTTTTTTTTTAAAGACAGGAGTAGACTCTTGAGGTCAGTAGATACTTGACTTTGAGAGTTGCAGGGAGAGTTAAATTCCAATTAAGTGTATTACATATAAATTAACTATATTAATAAATAAAAATTAACCCTACTTCATATTTTTAGGAAGCAGATGAGCATAAATCCTGCATAAGAGCTCCATTTCCTCTGATTCAAGGAGAGAAAGTAAATGCAGAAGCAAAAGATCTACTAAACCAAAAAGAGAAAGTTGCTACTTCAGTGTTGGGCATCCACAGCTCTAAGGGACTGCAGTTTCTGTATTTCATGGTGTATTTTTGATGGAGTAACACTGCAAGCTGTATTTAATAAAATACAAAATAAGTTTACTTTCAAATTTACTGTAGCTTGTTTGCTTTTAAGTAGTCCAGGGGACCTTAGCAAAATTAATAATGACTTTCTCAGGAGATCTGCAGCACTAGAAGAAAAATAATTCTTATTAATACAAAGTATGCGTCACAGTCTGCATTTTCCTTACATCTTTTTTATCTGCTATCTAGAACTTGTAAATAATACTGCCAATCTGATTTCAGAATTCTGATGATATCTCTGCAGGGTTATTGATGTTTGCTGTAGAATCATTCTCTGTTCATTGTAGAAAGGAACAACTGAGTACTATAGCCTCTGCTTATTTTCAGTGGTATCTACTGCCATTGTGATGTAATGTTAGAAGTTGTCATAAATTAGCACATTCCTGATTAGCATGAATTCAATAAATGTTCTTTACTTCAAAAGAATGCTTGGACACGTGCTACTACTTGCACTGTTTATATATGGTACTGTAGAAACTTAACATTTGCAAGAAAAATGTAAGATGATGGTTTGATAAGATTACTCAGAAATAATTAGGTGGGTGTGTAGGCTGCTAAATGTATTTGATTTTAATCTCTAATTAAAAAGTTGGAATTTTTAATTGTTTTTGTGATGCAATAGTTTTTACTTCATTATGCTTTTTGTAAATAGGGGCCAGATTCTGCCTGTTCATTGTGCCTGAGTATAGATTAAATGTTTCCAAATGAAATTGTATTCTCCTCAAAGCCAGTGACAATCTCCATAGATCCTCCTGGAGAATTATTCTCAGAGCAAATACATGGGTTTGCCCTTGTATGCCTTGAACCAGGAACGAAAATGATGGCTAACCTTGAATGAATATCTCTATGCATTCTTTTGGCTGATGAGAGAGATAATTATGTTGTGGGATCTGGCACTGCCAGAAGCACAGTGTTTTCGCGTTAGTGCTGTCTGATTCTGAGGTCTCTTATATGAGGATTGGAATTAGTTGATGTTACAGCAAAGGTATCTCTCTGTGGATCTACAGGTGTGAATTTAAGCCTTGGTCTACTCCACTGCTTCAGTATTCAGCTCAGTCTGCTGCAAGGACACACTACTTGGTTATTTGGGCTGGGGAATCAGATCCTGCCAGATGCAGTAACTTGACGTAACTGCATCAGTCCTTGGATAAGGATGTTACCATGTGAAAGCGCACTATACTGGTTGTCTTTCTCAGTTTAGGACAGCTGTGACTCGTTTGAGAATATAGGGTTTTCCTATTACCTGGCATTGGGGCATCTACTGGAAAATCACATGCTCTGTGAAAGAAGCTGCAGCAATATGTATGGAACTGCATGGCCCTGAATTCCCTCCCTAGATTTACTTTACTATATAACTGGTTTTAATATCAGTGTTTAGTAAATGGTTCAAAAGGTAAACATTGCTTACTTTTTCATTGAAAGCTTATCCTTCTGTGCAGACTTTTCTATATAGTATAGTATTTCAAACAGCAACCAATGATCTATTGACATAATTTCTATTTTGTTAGTTTGTGAGTTTTCATTGTATTAGTGGGGATAGGGAAGGGAAACAAAAATGTTATGCTTTTCTACCTATCAGTACAGCTCTGTTTTGGCTTGACTGGGAGGGAATGGGAGTGGTGTGGGTTTGGTATTTTGTTAAGTTTTGGGATTTTGGTCATTGCCATCTAGATCAATCTGCACTAATTGGAGGAGAGACATCTGGCAGCAGTAGACCCAAGGCTTTTCTCTCTAAATTTTTTTTTAAGTGTATACAGCATGCAAACAGTTCTCATATTCAGCTGGCAAAAGAAATTAACAGAACTTTATTACTTATAAAAAAAAAAGTTACCAGAGAGGGGTTTTATTTGTCCTATAGATTTGGGGTTTTGGTTTTAAGTGCATAGTTTTAGGTTAACAAATTGCAACCTCACTTGGAAAATGAGAACAGCACGGAGGAGATAGTTCAGTCTTTTCCAGATGCTCTGATCGAAGAAAAAAGTGGGAAAAAGACAAGGAGAATGCTATTAATGGCTGAGAGTGAGTAGACTTCTATCAGTGCAGAATAGACTGTGAGAATTCTATGGGTGTTTGTAGAAGACGTTTGCATTTGATAGTGTTGCCATCACAGCACTTTTGTGAATACACTTAAATATGGCATGTGAGAACTGCCTATTTTGAGTATATACATTTTACGTGGTTTGCAAGATCACAGAATCACAGCATTGTTTTTGTTGGAAAAGATCTTCAAGATCATCAAATCCAACCTTTGGCCAATCACGACTGTGTCAACAAGACCGTGTCACTAAGTGCCATATCCAGTTGTTTTGTGAACCACCTCCAGGGATGGTGACTCCAGACTGACCTTCCCAGAGAGTCATTCCAATGCTTTAACAACCCTTTCTTTTGATGAAGAAATTCTTCCTAATGTCCAATGTGAACCTCCCATGGCATAGCTTGAGGGTATGTCCTCTTGTCCTGTCGCTAGTTGCCTGAGAAGAGAGGCCAACCCCCACCTGGCTACAACCTCCTCTCAGGTAGTTGTAGAGAGTGATGAGGTCACCCCTGAGCCTTCTCTTCTCCAGGCTAAACAACCCCAGCTCCCTCAGCCTCTCCTCACAGGACTTGTGCTCCACACCCATCAGCAGCTCCATTACCTTTCTTGGTACGGGCTCTCAAGAGAACTAACCATTTCCTTTGGTGTCGTATTAGTTGCAATGAGAATGCTATTTTAGAAAGAATGCTAAAAATGCTCTGTTGTTTGTCTCACTTGTATCTACTTTTGAATGTAGTTTTTTTTTTTTAACCTACCTTTTAACCTACCAGCCAAATGCATCTAAAGTGTTTTTAAAATCTATGATATGGTTTTCAATGTACTTTGGTCCTGTCATTTCTCCTGTTCGATGTGGAGTATCTCCAAAATCATAGATGAAGTCACATAGAGCAGAACTGGAAATGGGTTTTCACCCTCAGGAAGGGATATTAGCAAAATATTTATTTAGTTGGTAGAATGAAAGGTATTCTTGTATTATTCTTTTCATTTTATGTGAACTGCATCTGAAAATGTTTGTGGTGGGTTTTTAAAGTGTTGGTGATCCTGTGTTTAAAAACAGGAAGATAGGAAAACCGGTTCTTATCCAATATACGAGCAATCTCTTTATTTAATGAACTCTGATCTATTAAAGTATAATTGGTTTGAGGATAAAGCCTTTGAGGGAAGATTAATATAAATTTAGAAGATTACAAAATTATCATATTTCTCTTATACCTAGCTTGAAAAATTAAAGTGCTGAAAGCTTTTATTTAAACCAACCAACCAACCAAACCCCAAAAAGAAAAACAAAACAAACAAACACAAAACAAACAAACAAACAAAAATCAACCAAACAACAAAAAAAAAAAACTACAAGAAAACCCACCTCAGAACTTCCCTTTAAAACCTTTGAAAGCTAAAGTAGATATTATACTGCATACTAAAAGACCCTTTGGTCACAAAAGTTATACTTTTGAATAGGTAGCTGTGCTGAAAATATAATTCTGTTTGCTGAAACCCAGTGTCTGCAATAAGAAATACCTTTTCCTAGAGGCATTGTTTTCATGTCTTTCAGGATTTGTTTGTGGGTTTTTAGACATTAGCAATTAGTATAAACTTAGAGTAAAACTCCATTAAAACTGGAACTGGAGTAGGTAAGATTATTTTTTTTTTCTCTCTACATGCTTTACAGTCGTTCATCACAGAAATGGTCTGAATATTGACTTTTTTCAGGCTTATTATATATGTCTTTTTTCTTAGATGTTCTGTGATTTTATGAGAATTTTCCAGGATGAAATTTTGGATTATTTCATTAACTGTAGATTCCATGTGACTGGAATCCTTAGAGATTTATGATGCTCAAATGCTTTTAGTAATTAAAAAACTAATTTATCAAGAACATTTCAGAAAATGGGAAAAAAACTTCTTTTGAAAAGTTAATTAAAACATGAATTCTGCAATGAATGTTCTCTCAGCCTCTCTTAAAAGAGCATTTTTTTACATAAACATTTAACATTGGATGTTCGTATACAGTCCGGTAGGATAAGAGTGGATTTATGTGACTCCCTAGAAAGAATTTTTTCCCTATTTTGGCTTTTATGCTATTAATGTAAAATAAATAAAATAGCTAAAGGTGCTGTTATTTAAAGGGAAGTTTTCTTGATAATTACAAGTACTACTTTGCGGCACCGTTGCTGTTATCATACCAACTCATCTACCTTGTGCATTTCAGTCCAGCTATTTGGAATTTGATGGCTTCATGCTAATGTGCTTGTCTAGAGCAGAGGGTAGTTTTTCAGTGAAAGCGTGCAGTAAAACTGGGAACTTAGTAGTATAGAAGTGTTTTGGACAGGATAACTGCTTGGTTTCTGTCTTCTTTTTTCTTTAGTTGCTGTTTTACTGGCAGAGAATATATTGCCAGAAGTGACTTGGGAGGAACTGAGGACAGACTTTCAGTTCACTGTTCAAATTATGCAGGAAACTAACACAGTTTCAGACTCCTCTCAAGGCAGACAGCTACCTTGTTTTGCAAAAGATACTAGTTCTTTGGTAATCATTTCCCAAAAGCCATCACATGCTTGGACTCCCAAGATAATTGTAACAATAGGATTATGTGGACCATAAAAAGAAGCTGTCTTGCTGTTAAATTGTGTCGACATGAAAATTCTGATCATTTGAGAAAAAGCATTAGCATCTCTTATTTTGAGACATCTAATATTGCATTTAGACATTAGCAGTAGATTTTTCTAGAAATAGTCTCTTCTCCTGTAAAATTCCATATAAAGGAAACCACTGAAGAGTCAACGCAGAGTAATAAGAAATGCAGCAATTCATATGTTGATACTTTAATAGGGAAGATTAGCTTCTCAAGATGTATGTGATTTTGAAGGTGAAGGCAGCTGATGCTGTAAAGAAAGAGATTATTGAATAGTTCAAGTAAACCCTCTGCAATAATAAAAATGCTTTTCCATTAGTGATTATGAAGCATCATAAGATAGGACAGTCTAGATTAACCTGGCGGTGTTGGGTTTTTTTTTCAGGCTTGACCTTACAAGGGATTAATGACCTTTCTGTTAATTCAGACTAAGTGAGAGTCCCAACAGGTCATAGTGTCCTGTAAACTTTATTTTTAGGTTAAGTGGATATGTCATTCTGCAATCCTGACCTCAGTTTCAGTACCTCACTATAGGGGTTGAAAAGTGTGCAGCCTGGATCAGAGATAACCAAATAAAGCACTGCTGAGACTGTTAGTCACACCTGCTTGATGTCATTTACATGCTTCATCAAGCATGGAACCATATCAAGATAGTAGCTGTGTAACACACATTGCTTTAAAATTCTTCTGCATCATTTGAGAAAGAAGGGATGGATATTCCCTTGCTTGCTGAACAGACCTTGTTTTGGGAATGACAAAGCTTTGGACAGAGTTTTTTGTTGGTTTTGTTTTGTTTGCTTGAGTTTTGTTAATATGACAGTTCTGAATGTAGGGACTACTAAAGGAGTACTTGATAACTGAGAACAACTAACGGATAACACTTAAACTAGTCTGGGGTAACCAATAGGCATGATCATAGAGTATTTGGATCCAAGTGTGCTATGGTCTGTTTACACCTCAATAAAGTAGTAAGAATTTTCTGTTTGTTTTGGCTCTAGTCATGGAAAATGCTTTCTAAACCAGTGCCAACTTCTAGAATTCAGTACAGCACTGCCTGTATCTTTAGGTTACACATCTGTCTCTATCCTATGCTTGCAGCATAACAGGTCTGCACTGTCCTTTATTGCATCTCAGTTGGGAATATCAGTCTAACCATAAAGGTTTCACTTGACAAGTAGCTAAATACAGAGACTGCACAAGAGTACTCACACGCATACTCATACAGTCCAGAAATACTTGGAGGTAATGTGTATTTTCTTTAGGTAAACAAGAAAGTCAATTATATTACTGATAAAAATACAGATTAATTTTGTTTTTTATTTAAAACTTGATTTTTCCAAACAAACAATTGGTTTTATCAAATAATTTATATGTCTTGTGTCTTCATATGGGTTTGTGTAAATTGGCACAATGCTACAATGCTCAAATTCAAAATCCTATGGTAGAATATTCAGCTGTCTAAAGAAAAATTTATTTTTTATGATGAAGACATTTTATTGATTTCTGAGTTTGAGGTTTTTTATTCAAAGAGTTGATATGACACTTGTATGCAACAGTATATCCATATGTAGTATCACCTCTATAGCATCTGTGTTTGTTAACTGTATGAGTATGTAGATAATAATGCCAATAGAAGTAATATCCCCACTGGCTTTCGGTGTTAGTGCTGAAGAAATGTTTTAGCAAATAGCTTGTTTGAAAAAAAGCTAGCTTCAGGTCTACCGTCTTGAGCATGGGTTAAATTCTGAAAATTGTTTCTATTCTCATCTCTTTCTTCTTCTTAAAAGAGATGGGGTAAAGTAATAAGAAGTAAAGTAAGCCTTTCAAAATGAAGTATTTCAGAATTTATACAAGCTTTTTTGAAGTTACTAAGATCAAAAAACTTCTAATTCGTACACATAGTTGAATAATGCACGTGTTTAGGATTTTTCACAAGAACAAAATTAGTCGCATGCAGAAGATCTGCAGGAGCATGGTTTAACTATGATTATTTGATCTTGCAGCTCTTATTCTAGCTAGAAATATATAAATATCTTAATGATTAAGCATTTATGAGTAAATCTCCTGTGAAAGTCAAAACCACTAGGCTTTAGAAAGGATACTGTAGGTGAAGTTGTGCAAGCTTCCTTGTGGAGCTGTGCCAGTGCATGAGAATCTGAATCTGAAAAGTCGTCTTTATTCTGATACTGGACTCCTCAAAAGCAAGCTTTTGGTGTGGCAAATGAAAATGAGCTTTCAGAATTTATTCCTCTTTGAAAGCAAAACTTGTTTGAAAGCTGGTGTCTTCACAGAGAAAATCCAGTGAGCTTAACTCTGTGTTGCCTGGCAATTCTGTGCTTGAGAAACGGTTCTCCAGTGAAGCAGTAGCGTATTTCACTGTCATGTTCAACGATTTTCAGATTTTTTTGTATCTTTTCTTTTTAAGATGTTTTCTTAAGTATACAGCTGAGGAGACCAATAACAAAAAGATAAATCCATAGATGATGAAAGGATTTTCGTGAGCTTAGTAGTTAACATAATAGTTTGAAAAGAAAAGAATTTACAAGTACTTGTTCAAGTGTGCTATGTAGAGAGTGAATAAAATAAACAGCAAGATGTGTTGTGATAGGAACTCAGATGATCAAAAGGAACTACTGAATAGGCATAGTTATTCTTTCAGATAAAATAAGGAAGTAATTCCTTTGTGAGTTTTTGTGATCATTTCTGTTGGAAAACTTTGTATGCATTACTCAGAAATTCAATGAAGAGGAAAGCAATACAGCCTAGATAATAGTGTCAGCTTTGAGCACGAGGTGGCATGTGGACATAGCTTGAGCTACTTCTCCAAATCATTTGAATGGAAATATTGGATTAGTTAACCTTGTGTCAGGTCTGTTAGTTAAATAAACCCTCCAACTGTTCCTGACTGAAGGATGCATAGTTGTGACTGAAAGATGCTGCTGCTTTTCATTAGAATTTTGTCAAACATATCCTGCTAACATAATGATTTTAAAATAAAATGGTTTATTCGATGGAAAAGGATAACAAGCAGAAAATTCACAGCCTTTTCTTTTCACAGGGTGTTTCAGCCCAGTAGGAAATCCTCTTAGCCGAACACTATTGGGTAGACTACAGATGGTATGGAATTCTCTTTTTGCATTTTTTTTAAATTGATGTTTAACTATAAAATGTCATTATTCACAAGTTCTCATTGTAGAGAGGTGAGTTTTTTATCCTATCTTTATTAAAAAAAAGAGGTATCTTCAAGCCAATTGTCTACATAGGCAAATTAGCTTATGCTGCAGCCAGCTGGTAGAAAGATCAGATATCTGCAAATCAAAAGCTTTATATTTTTTTCATGATTTACTTTCTGTTGTATAGAAATAAATAAGCTAAAATCACACTCCTGAGTTTTTTATTATTACCAAGAAAAAAGGCATTGATAAGCAGCGAAAGAAAGCTGAGATGGTAACTTGGAATGAAATTCTATTTTAGCACCATGTTTTCATTGTTTACTGTTCCATACTTCATCTTTTTGTAACAAATGAAATCACAGCTATCCATTTGTTTGTTTAACTGCTCATCTATTAAATATTGATTGTAAACTTCTACTGCTTGTATTTGTTCCTTTGTTTATTTCTGGTTTCCTGATCATGATAATAAAAATCCAACAGAATCTGTAAATGCCATTAATTCCAACTTTACGTTTGATAAGCCTGTATTAAACATAAAATGTATGGAGGAACTGGTGACAGAAGAACAAGTGGTGCTTCTGAACACTGAATGCATTTGTATCTCTGTGAAGCTGGGCCTGTTGTAGATGTTGGAGATGTTAATCCTCCTGCACTCATGAACAGAATGCCATAGTTTATTATTCTGTTGTAATAACACTACTTATAATTTTTGAGAGAAATGTTATAAATGGATATAATTTAACTTTGATCATTTATAGCTGTTTTACAATTTGGATTTGGGGTTTTGGTTTGGATTGGTTTAGGATTTTTTTGATCCTACCTTATTTAACAAAGTCTGTTTATACAGGCGTGGAAGACTTATAAAATAAGTAGGATTCACCAAGAAATTTGAAAGTATAGTTTTACATTGCTCTTTTGTTAGTGGTTACCTGGTTCTTGTTTTCACACTTTCAATTTTTTAGCCATCAATATGTATTTTTTAGGGAAAAGTATAAGTTGTTCAACCAGTACATTAGTGTTCTCTACCACAGCAAGCTTGATAAACATGTACAGGATCAGCTCTTTTGTGAGGTGCTAAATAGTAACTAATTTAAATTAGTTTTTTCTGAGAGGGCTAAATTAAGGGTTATATTTAAACTTTGAATATTGAATATATTTGTTGTTTTTCATATTACAAATGCAGGAATATATTTGTAAGTGCAGGTTAACTGAGTAATTAATACCAACAAAGTAGCATATTTAGAAATGGTGAAATAGTTGAAGAGGTTTTAAATCATTTCAGGAGCTGGAGTATTTCACATGCCTCTGAATTAATCTTTTTTTCCTTTTCCTTTTTTCTTTTCTTATCCCTGTAGGCTTTACTGCAGCAGCTGTGTTTGCATTTCTTATTTCTGTTTGTACATTGCAGGTTTCAATAAAGTGCAGCCTGGTGCAGGTTGTTTTTTCCTCAAGGCAAATTATAGATTCCCATGCTTATTAAATATTAAAAGGCTGTGATCAAATCAGGATTGTAGTCATCTGAAGTGTAAGGAAGTAACTTTAAAGTTTCTACAGACAGATTAATTACAAAGAAGAAGAGTGTATCATTCTTAGCAATTGATACTTTTGGAAAAAATTTAATTTAGCTATTAATACAAATACTTGCACTTCTGTTTCCCATAGACTAAATTTGTAGTTAGGTGTCACTAATGGGAAAAGGAATGCATTGGACCAGAGAACAAGAACAGAAATATGATAGTGCTAACAGTATTTGACTGTTTTCTTCTAAGTCTCAGCTTATTTAGCATTTAATTTAAAACTTCAATTACTGGAGTAAAGAGATTGCATGACATTTTTAGGAGAAGAGACAATTAAGTAAAATTCTAACCCTTTGAATTTCCAACCCTTCTTAAGAAAAAAGGAAAACAATGGACCAACAGTAAAATCTCAGTTCTGTTCTGTAAGATTTTTAAATTTTTTAAATATTATCTTTTAAACTAACCAAGAGTTTTCAATCAAGCTCTATAAGGTAATTTCTCATTTTGTCTTCTTTGAAAAAAAAAAAAAAACAAAAACAAGAAGCCACCATAAACCAAAAGCATCAACAAGAAAAACCCCAAAAGGTAACAGTCTTAGAACTTGGGCTATTACACACTGAGGCAGAGATTTACTGGATAGGCAAGGGAAGCTGTAACACACATTCCTTATGTGTTTACTGGACTGTTTGCGTAAGTAATATTCCCAGTTTCTCTTCCATTCTGGCAGATGGCAGGTGTAGGGAGGTGGAGTGGAGAGAAGTAGCGGCACTATGCAGTATTCAGGAAATAGATGTTTGTCCTTCTTCATGTGACTGAGTCTGTCACTAATGGGAAAAGGAGAGAGGGTGGCTTTGGCCCTGTATGCATACACATTAGGGTTCCCATTGGTATGTGCGGTGTCACCTAAAATTAGTCTTAGAAAAGCTTATTTTTCAAGTGTTGTTATTAAGAGTTAATGACCAACTGTTAGAAGGGGGACTTAATCTATATGTTTATTCTTTTACAATGAAGAATATGTTTACATATAAGGTAAAATCATATGGAAACATTATTAGACTTTACATTTTTCTGTATTTTTTTCTTTTAACTTTGATAATGTGGTAATTGAAATATATTGGTTCAGTAGGAGAAATGAAGTGCCAAGACTTTTACTGAATAGACAGTAAAAACTAATAATCACTTGTTCTTACTCAGTGCTCCTGCTTTTAAGGGAATGAGTGATATCTAATGCTCAAATCCTGTTAGCCACTATACGTCTGCATGAAAAAAAGCAAAACCTCCATTAGCACAATCACTGAAATTGCCCAACTAAAAAGAAGCCATAAACATTTTAATTAGTGTATTATCAGGAATTGATAACACTTGGTACAGCAGTATACCTATTGGTTTACTCTTAGGTGCAATGTTCTCTTTTGTGTCCTGAAACATTTTTGTTTGGTTTTGAGTTAGAAAATTCAAGGGTATCTTAAGTGGGTTAGTCATGGATAACCAGTGTGATACTCCATGGTCTAGAACTCTGCATGAATGACTGGACCTATTTATCTTCCTCTGAAAATGTTCCTTAATGCTGAAAGCTCCTAACAGCTTTGCTCAACCCAAAGCAGTGTGACATGGCAGACTACTTCAGCAAGGATTTTGTTTCTCTTTCTCACAGATGGTCTGCCTCCCAAAAAGACCAACTCCTTGGAACATAGCTATAGCCCCACATCTGTTCCAATGCAAGAAAAGGATTAACTAGTTTCTATCCTGCATGAAAAAAAGGAGACATTAATATTGTATTAAGAATTATGTATTCATACATTTCAGTATTTCTGTCGTTTTTTTGGATCCTGAAAACGTGCCTTAACCTCGTGACACAACATGTAAAAAATTGTGTTTACAAGCTGAAAAGCCAGTAGTCTTAGCTGGATGTTTCTTGCAGTGTAACTGGTAGTTGGCACTATTTGAGGAATGGCACGGCACGGCATGCCAGAGGCAGCTCTGCTGCCTTGCAGTAGCTACATTTGTGGGAGGCAGCTGAAAAGGGGTCATATAATGATAATTGAGTTTTATTTCTTTGAATCACAGCTGTGGCAATTGCCAGCTAGAGGTGGAGGTGTGTGTAGCCAGTGATGTACTCAGAGTATCTATCTCTTTAAGAGGCACCTCTTTGGGTTGTTGTTGCCTTAAAAGTTTAAGGCAGTGTCTGAGAATATTCAACATCATCACAGGGTGACTCATGGATTTTAGCTTGTTATTTCCAAACAGCTCACTCTCTTCAAGCTCTTCTTGAGTGTTTGAGACACCCCTAAATACTTCATTAAAAGGAGAGAAAGAGAGAGAGACAGATTGAGACACAATAATGGGGCAATATGAACACCTGAACTAGATACTTAAATAATACTGCTAATAATTCTGATGAATCATTTTTGAGCAACAGGAGGCACTCCCATCCCACAGGCTAAGCACATTGCCTGTGCAGTTCTCTTAACCTTGAGAATGGAAAATGAGAATTAGCTGAAACCTGTACAGCAGTGCTAACTACCAGTAGACCACTGAACAAGCCACGTACTCTGAACTGCAGCTCCACCAGTCTTTGTTCAAAATTTGTTTATCAAATCAGGCAGTTACACTTTTTTTTTTCCCCTTCTGTGCGTGTACATAATTACTCACAACTCTTTAGGTGGCAGGCTTAGATGTTCTGGTAGATGATGAGAACTGAGTGCAGCTGTTCACTTTTATACTGTGTTCACCTGTATGTACTGTATGTGTGTGTAACTACTGTGGCAGCTCTAAAACAATCAGGAGACTGGATGGAACCTCAGGATAGCCAGTGATTTATATTGCATATGGGATAAGCCTCACTAAGTTATGAAGACACCATTGAGGACAAGAATCTCTGTTCCTGAGAATGCCATTTATTCTACTGATGATTTGCAGTGATTTTCTTTGTAATGTGTAATAATGTTCCTTGAACCACTATATAAAAAAACCTGTTGAAAATAAAAGAAGCGCTACATTTTAGATACATTTTTTTAAAAAACATGAGAACAGAAAGAAGTTCATGTAAAAGATAGCTAAAGGAGTCACTGTTAAATATGAAAAAGGTGAAGTATGTCAGGTAAAAGTTTTCAGATTTAAGTGTTTATATCTGTTAGCGGTAGAAATGTTTATTTTGCAAATCTCACATTTAATTCTTCTAAAATGTCTTAATTCCTCTGTAATATTTCTATTCTATACTGTAGTGTACATCCTTTGACACACACAAAATGTAGGGGAAACTGGCTTCCCCTTTGTGAAGACAGATCATTGAAAAAAACTAAGTAATACCAGCAAAGGACTTGCAGCTCTTCCTTTTTTTTTCTAGTTTGTTGTTCCTCTGCTAATTTTCTTTATTTTTCTATTTTGTATCTTCTTTCAACTCAAGCATTCTATTGTTTGACAGAAATAAAATTTACTGATACTGGCATATCCTGATTATTGCATTATATACCTACCATTCTTTTGAATTTGTTGGAAGTCTGAAGAGTGAGTGGTAAAGATAGAACAGCTAGAATTAAATGGAAAGTTTTGGTTATTAAGACCAACCTAAAATTTCCATTATATAGAAGTGACATCTTTTACATACTGGTTCAGAGGTGAAGTTCACTCAACAACTTCTTAAATATCTACTGTAGTGTTTGCAATGCAAACAAGATGGGACTGCACAGTCATCAGTCCAGTTGTCTTTAGTGCAGTGTACATGCTTGAAAAACTTGGTATGTTTTTCTAAATATCTACCAACCAATAGCCAATATTACTCAGTGTTGCTCAACATCACTTCTGCTTTTTCTTTTTTAAAAAAAACCATTTTATTACAGATAATTCTTACCATCTTAGTAGACATAAAAATACTCATATTAGTAGTTTAGCAAGATACTTCATATTAAACTTTCAAAATAATTTATTCTTCTAGAGTGATGACAGCCTGACTCCATTTGGAGTGGGAGGAGGAAGCAGTTGTCCACTTGGGCAAGAGACAGTAAGTATTATGTAATTTTTTGCAGTATTTTCTATACCTGTTTTACTGTATCTGTGGTTCTGAAAGCATGTTGCCCTTTTTGTAGCATGAAATCCCAAGGATTTTTTTTGCTCCTGTAGATTTTGTAATTCTTAAAAAGATGCTCATGAATGGCATAACATTAATGCTGGTTGTATATCACCCTTGGAAAACAACCCTGTGAAACTTTGTTGAATTTAGAATTTTTTACTTTTTGCTTGGACTTGGACCCAGGCAGAACTTGACAAATGTTTGAATGTCACACCAGAAGAAGGTCCAATGCTTTAGGCATAATTGTGAGTGGTTTACATTCTTCTTTGGTTTTGAGGTGCATTTCCTGTATCCCATCATGATCATTTTTCTGATCATATGTCTCCAGAGAATATGATGGAAATTTCCACATTTCATTTAAATTATCAGACTTAATAAACCAGTTGTATCACAGGACACATTGGTTTATTAATTTCTTATTTCTGAGAGACAAACAGTGGGACTTGCTTGATTGGTTTGACCTGTTTGTGGCAGTGAATTTTTAGTAACATTTTCTAAAAAACCATAACATTTACACCGGAACTATCTTAAAAAAGACACTGCAAAATGAAGTAATTATAGCTCTGCCTTTCATTGTTTTTCATGCTGCCAAGTAATTAGTGTTACATTCCTGCATTCTTTCTTGGGTTTTGGTTTTTGGTGTGTTCTTTTTTTTTTACCTTAACTGACCTCATGGTTTTCATGAGGTTGTCACTTAACTAAAGTGGCACTATTAGAGCACCTCTTACTGGACATGATCACGGTGTTCATTACTGTGGTTTAGTTTGCTTCTGTGCTACGGTTCATTTTTCTCTATTGTCAGCACCACCTGTAATTACTGTATTAGCTTTCCTAAAGCAGGGAGGAGAGTTATGATAAAGAATATTTCATTGTTTAGCTTCTTTATGTAAGTTCGAGACTTTTGAATGCATATTTATATAAATTTCCTATTTAGTGAGAACTATGCTGATACTAATTTTTGGTACTGACCAGCTCAAAAATTGCCACGTAAAATTTAAAATGGTAGAATCGTTTCCATGTTTTCCCATTTATAACTGACTTAATCTGTTTAACTGGTGACATGGAATTATGAAAATACAAGTGACATTGGCTATATTTTTACATGTATAAGTCACAGGTGATCTTACTCAAAGTAGAAATACAAATATAAAAGCATTGTGCAGTTCAGCAGTCTTAAGATTTAAATGCATGCATGAGTAATAAAAAAGGGGTTTTTTCCTTCAAATCCCTATCATCATACTAAGCTGTCTCCTTCAAACCCCTTAAACCTCCTATCACTCCTAACAATCCCTGTCTCTGACCTCTTTACTTACAGTTTTGTAGAGGAATGTGAGATCAAAATTATAGGTAGGGAAGCAGCATTCTGTTTCTAAAATAGGTCATAATTTTACTCCTCACTTATGATGAGGAAAGTGAGCAATTCCCTTATTCTTTCAGTTCATTTGTTTTCTTTTCAAGCTTTTCTGCTCAGAGTTCACCAGCACAAATTTTTGTTCATAGTGTATAGGAAATAATTAAGAAATTGTACTTGACATTTTCATATTCAGGGTAGAAAGCAGGCTTCTGGTAATGTAGTTTATGTAGTATGCTTGATGATTACTAGTATTCTTTTTCATAAAAGGATAGGTGCATCGTACGTCAAATGGATTTATTATGTGAAATGGAATTTAAGTGTGTTTTGGCAGATATTTTTAAAGTTGTGTATCCAAACCCTTATTTTTAAGCAAAACAAGCAAAGAAAAAAAAAGAAAGGAAAAAAAATTGAGTGATCAAAGAAAAACTTTGCAATGTCTTTTTGTATTAAATTTTTCCCTTCAGTAAAACTGTCGTACTGTTGAAGTATTTATTCAAACACATATGCTTCGTGAGCACACAGAGAATGGGATCTGAAGGTGGTGTAACAATTCTGAGAAACTGAATGTATGAAGTTTTTTTTTTCCCTTTTACTTCACAAGCAAATTGCTTATAAAACTAACAGCTGCTGTTTTGAAGCTAATCTTAGTGAATTGAATGTTCTTAACCATTTCTGCAATCCCACAGTCCTTTATCTTGCCTCTCCTGCTGCTTTCCCACCACCCCTGATCCCATTAGCAAAACTTGAGGCAGCCTCAGCTTTTACCAAAGTGCAGCTTTGGTTTCAGCTGCTTTTCTGCAAGAGGAAGTGAATGTTGCGCTTTTTTCTCTGTGGCATGGTTGTGATAAAGCTGTGGTGCTCTTATCTCTCTTTTAGGTAGTGGCTCTTTATGACTACACAGCGCATCGATCAGATGAGCTAACCATCCATCGCAGTGACATTATCCAAGTGTTATACAAAGATAATGATAACTGGTGGTTTGGCAGCCTAGCAAATGGACAGCAAGGCTATTTTCCAGCTAATTATGTGGCTGGTGAAAGTAAGTTTACTGCTGTCTTCCTGGTATACCGGTGTGGGTTTAACTGATGGTCCAAGATTTTACCGTGCTGTACTGCTTATTGTTCTGAAGATAGGAATTCATGTAGTACACACATGGCGTAATGATGACTTATTGTGGTGCAAAAACTGTATAGCTAACCACTTAGAAAGTTGACATACCTGACTTAGGAAGGTAATTGTTCTTGGTTAAACATTCCAGCTTCTGTAGTACTGACTTAATTATCTGTCTACTGGATTGATGCCTTTTCTCTTCTTACATATATAGCAATCTGGTTCATGCCCTACCTTGGTAATGATTTAGGACACACCAAAGCATTTTACAAACATCTTAATTTTTTCTTAGGCAATCTCCACTAGATCTAGCTTTTGTAAAACCTCTTAATTTTCCCCCTTCTGTACTGGAGAATGTTCAGTTCCCATATAAGTTGATTTCAGTATGAAGTTTTAAAAGAACAGTCATGGTTAAATCTCATATCTGAGCATTAAACTTGCAACCAGGCCCTTGGTATTAAAACAGCTTTGATTAAACTGATACAGACAAACCTAAATGAATCTGAACAAATAATATAGGAAGCATCCTTCTTAGTCAACTGCTCTAAAGATGCTCAGTGTGTTGATAGTTGTTAGTATTCAGCTTGTGGACACAGCATGTGGTTGCATGGTACCAGAAGTTCATTTGCCATCCTAAACTATCAAAGTATCAGTTATGCTGGTGTTTAGAAATCCTTTAACCCAACATTTCTCAAGATGTTTTCCCCCATTTTCTAGTTCCTCCCTCTGTCTTTCGGGTGAGATCTAGTATTTAAGCCTCTTTTCTAAAATAAGACTTGGACATAACACTGTGCTCACTTGAGGATAATTAAAGGTAGATTTACTCCTGCCCTTCCCCTTTGTGCTCCCCTTGCATATCCTGTGGATTTTCTCCAGCCTTTCTTCCTTGCAAAATAACCCAGAGAGAAGTCTATAGGAAGAGTCTTCATTGATGGCCTTAAAAATATGCTCTTAAAAAAAAAAAAAAAAAAAACTAAACAAAATTTTGGAGGCAGTTGTCCAGCTGTGCAAAAAAATCTCTGGTAGATGTGTTCTTTCAGTTGGTGATTGAATCATCTTATTATTGAATCAAAAGAAATGTGTATGATACATTTGTTAAGTATCAGCTGCACTGCTATCAGTATGGAGTTTGTGGGTAAATGTTTGAATGCTTTTATTTTATATAGTAACAAATATATAAATCACATTTAAATCTAAGCTTACTAATATGAATAAAAGTTGATGGGAAAATTTTCATAAATTCTCATACAGTGTTTGGCTTCAAACATTTTTCGCCTGTTTCAGTTCACATCTGTTTTTGGCTAGATCATAATGTCATGGTGGTTCACATAAATTCTTTCATGGCTCTTATAATGGTGAATTATGGTTCCTCTTTTCAGAAGACTGTGAAGAACAACCTTCAGAATTAGTATCAGATTCTGCTCCTCTCCTACCAGAAGAACCAAGAGAAGCAGAGGAAGGTTCTCTGATGAGAAGGAAGGATTCTGTAAGTAGTGTTACATTGTATCTCTTGTGTACCACATGGACAGTATTAATTTTTTAACTTTTTTGTAAAAATTTCTTATGTGTAGACCTCATTCCAGGCAAGCAGGTAGATTTTCAGCAGAAGTGTAATGCTTGTCTTGCTTAGAATCAGCTGTTCCGTCATTTGGCAATTAAATATTCTGCTTACTTACACCATTTTAATGAGTGGCAAGTCTCCCATTGACTCCAAAGTTTACAGAAGTCTCTCTCACAACCATGTAAATCATGGTGGAGGAAACAATATGGGTTTGTCAAAATATCACGTAATTTCAGGTGCTTGACTGTCATTCTTGGAATACGCACTACCCACAAATTCTTCACATTTTCGACCATGAAATTCCTTCATCTATCACGTTGCTTAGGAAGGAGCTGGGATGTTTTTCTCTTGGGAGTTTTCCAGTTCTTGTAATATCCTAATTAAAGATACGCAATGTGATCGTGACACGTTTTTACCAGATGAGGAGGCATGCTGCATCTAAATGTGCTTACATGTCAGTGGCTCTTTCTGTTTCAAAGCTGCTGATGGGTCTCTGATATGAGTGGCTGCACCCATCCTGTATGTTGCTTGGGAGACTTTGTAGTTTGCAGGAGCAAAGGTAATAAAGGTTTTTGCCTCGACGCTATCTATTATCTCTCCACTTCCACCATATACTTACACTGGGTTGCAATTGCAAATGGCATTATGTTGTTGCTTGCATACCACATACTATACTGTGTGCAAAAACATTCCTGTTTCTGTGATTTTAGTTAGAATACAGTATGTGCAGAAGAAAAAAGAAGCAGGACCCAATCTTTAGTCAAAGAAAAACTGAGCATGTGATTTTTATTGGGGCTTTCTTTTCTGAGCTTTAGAGATTCTACTATGTGCAAGGCAGGTCACTTGATTCTCACTTCACCAGAAGGAGACCAGAAACTTGGAATAGGTTATGTTTCCCTTCTTTGAAATAAGACTTTGTTTGTTTTGAAACATGGGATAATTTGTAAGGAAAAAAATATAAAAATTAGGTCAGTAACTGTTAGAATTTAAGGAATTTTTATTTCAACATATTTGTATCCTTAGTAAGTGTGCTTTCCACAACTATTCATTTACACAACTGTTAGTGACATAACTACTTAAAAAAGGAGCTTTGTTCAAATGTCTTTCAGAGTATTTGACTTTTCCATGTACTTTTGTAAAATTGAGTCTAATATTTTATGTCTGATTTGCAAGACTCAAAACATACTCTGTGTTACTTTGTTACAATTTTGGGGATTTTTTTTTTCAGATGATCTGTCTAATCTTTGCTCTGTAATGTATAGAATTATACGACTATTTAGGTTGGAAAAGACAAGGCAGTGTTCAAGGTTAAAATACTCAATGCTGTTTCTATTAACCTTTTTTGTGTAGCTTCTGTTTTTAGTAGGTGAATAGAGAGAGGTAGCATTTAATAAATTATTGAGTACAGATTACTCACTTGGCAGTTTTGTTGAAGCCAACTGCTATAAATCTAATTACTAAGTGTTTTGTCTCTAACTATACTTGAAAAATGGAATTCATCACTACACTGAGTAGTAATAATTAATATAAAGTTTCTTTTATCTCTTTATAGCTGAGAAACTCATAGCTAAGCCATTGTCCAGGAGAGACAAGGGTGCATTACTTCCAGGCATTGACAGTAAAGGCAAACAAACAAATATGGGAAAAATTATGTTACTGAGGATTTCTTTCATTTGTTGTCTACATTACTAGAGGCACAAAGGTATCCCAGAGGGAATATGTTGTTGTAATCACCCAGTTTCACTCATACCCAGATTAGAAAAGAGGGAAGTGCCAAGACACCTGTTGTTATTAGACTTGGTCATTGTTATCCACATCTTTTTCTTCTGTTTTTATCTAGTAGAAATCTAGTCAATTTATTGCATCAAAATACTTTTATGTGCACTAATGTTACTAACATTTGCAACTAGTACTTGTTATTCAGCTTTGTGAGAAGCAATGTTGGATTAGTTCTGATTGCTTATAATTTTTCAAGTGTCCATGGTTGACATTTTTCTAATGCTTGTTTTTGTATTACTAGTAGTACTTTTTTACTGAGACTCAGTTTTAGTAATATTTAAGTGAAATATTCTTTACTTGGATTCTGCTTGTATTTCGAGTTAAATTGACTACATATTTAATAATTAGTTGGAATTTTGTAGTAGTCTATGTAGTACATGTAGAAATTCAAAAGATACATTGAAACAAATATACAGTGACTGTCCAAAACAAAGCATGTACATTGCTTTTTATCTTGCACAGCAGCTAAGGGCACTACAAAATCATAAAGAGTCCAGAGGAAAGTTATGAAACATTTACAGATCCTGGAAAAATTTATATAAGAGGATATGCTTACAGGTGGAGAGAGCATATAAAGTAGTACCTGATGTGAGTTGGATGCACTCTTATATCTTTTATTTTTCTTTTCCTTTTGCTGTTAAACAAGATCAGGAACATAATCTGGAATGGAGCACATCTAATATTGGTAGAAGGAAATTTTTGTTTATCCCATGTGTAGTTACCTTGATAAACCTACTATAAGACACTATTAAATGTAGATGCTTAGGGATTAATTGCTTTAATAAGACATTTTAGGCTGAGGTAACGGCTGAAATTCCAAAAAGCATCTGAATGACTGGAAAATGCAAATCTGACTGGTTTTTTTAATTTCAAGTCACATCAACACCATATAAATCATCAAGAAGATAGACAATTGAATCAAATTATGAATCTAATCTCTGTGAGACTTGCGATGCCTTGAAGTGCAATGGGTTTACAAAAGCAAGAGTTCTGCTTAGAAGAAACAAATTGTCATAACCGTTTGTCAGAATGAATGAAAGTTCTGCAGTGCTTTGGCTTTAGGCAATACCGGATACCTCTCAGACAAAGCTGCTAAGACGACCACTGAGGGGGCTGATCAGTTATGGCAGTTCCTGTCTTGCAGTAGTGACACAGCAACTTTTCTTCCTATTCCTTACATTTTTTTTCAGTATAAGACCTGATGAAAGGAAATGCCAATTTCTTTTATGTGGGAAGTAAGAGAAATCATTACTTTGTAATACCTGTGTGTTTTGGTTGGTTGTTTTTTCTTGTTTGTTTTTTTTTTTAATCCAAATATATTTTACTTAATTATAAGTTTTTGTTTAAGTTGTTACCACAAGCAGGAAAATATAATTCATTCTTTGGTTGTGTTTGGGTTTTGTCCACAAGCGTGTTTTCCCTAGTATTTAGCTATGCCTAGGTCTGCTATATCGTTCTTTTTGGGTTTTTTGGAGGATTGCTCAAACAGTTACTGTGAAAATCATTATAGAAATTACTTGTGAGATTTTGCTACCACACAAGACTAAATAGGGCACTTAGAATGTTGAATATGACTATGGTTTTAATTACTGAGAATACCAGATAGTCTAATTAAAAATAGTTTTCCAACTGCAGATATAACAAATATATATCTAGCTAATCATCAGAGCTTTATGAGTGAATAAAGTGGAATTATTAACATTAGAAGAGGGTGTAATACTCAAAATCCAATATTAATCTTTGCAAATAATTAAAAAAAAGGCTGTAGTTCAAAGGACTTTCTACCATCAGCTTTGCATTCATAACATAATCATTTTATGCAAACCTTGTTTTCCTGCCTTATGAGTTACTTAACTCCTGAGCCACAAAATTAGGTCATAATCATCTTTAATTACAACATACATCTAAACTGCCAATAGAAATTTCATGGAGTGAAGGTGTTAATTTAAAATTTCCATTAAAAATGTAAGAAAATAATCTCTCTACTATATTTATCTTTGAAAAATGATACCAAGATGTAAAATAATGGTCATAAGCATCAAAAGAGTTGCTGTCAAGAACCACATTATTATTACACAATTTGGATAATCTGCCCAAAGATCATCACAACTTGATTCCGTGTATATTTAAGCAAAGTTTGGGATTATCGCTGTTCACATAAATAATTCATGCTCTCACTCTTCTTCCCCTAGAGAAGGTTGTTGTCAGACTTTGAGAATATTTAGCCCCCTGTGTCTGAAACTAACCTGCCAAGCAATTGACGTTTTTCCCCTGCACTTAAGCCCCTTCTATTTCTGTGTTTTTGTGGGCTCAAAATTTTTTTATTAAATCTTTATAACAATATAAACTTTATAATATAAAAGTTTAAAAATCCTAGAAAACTTGCTCTCCATTTCCAAAAATAGTAGCTAGAAATTTTTCTATTAGCGTCATCAAAAACTTTTATTTTAGAGTTTGTGCGATTTCTATTTTCTGTAATGGTGCCGTTCTTCAGGTTACTGGGAAACATTTCAGTGACTTTGAGGATCACTTCAGTGATCTTTTAGGAAGAGGAAGAGGGAATAGGAAGATGTAAGTATGGTAATGAGGGAAACACTGAGAAATTAATACAATGAAACTCTTGCAGTGAATAAATCTGAAGACTTTGGACACATCGCAAAGTGCGTTCATTTTCAAGGTTCAGAGAGGTTGCAGCTATAAAAAAAAGTGATAGTCTATTGAATTAGAATGTATTATAGAGAAGTTTATAAGTCTGGGCTTCATTCATTGCTAACATGGTTACAGATCTCTCTTTCTGAAGGTTTTTATTGTTCAAGTTGGAGTTATAGAATCATAGAATGCTGAGGGGTTGGAATAGAGCAGATTAGAGGGGGAGAATCACCTCCTTCAACCTGCTGGCCGCATTCCTTTTTGATCCAGCCCAGGACACGGTTGGCTTTCTGGGCTTCGGAGCACACACTGCCAGTTCATGCTCAACCATCACCCCCAAGTTTTTCTCCAGGGCTGCTCTCAATCACTTCTCCACTCAACATGTAGATGTATCAAGGATTGCCATGACCTTGCACTTCTCTTTCTTGAGCTTCATGAGGTTTGCATTACCCCACCTCTCAAGGTCCCTCTGGATGGCATCCCTTCCCTTTCAGCCTGTTGACTGAACCAGCAAGATGAATTACTCTTTCTTGAGCATGTGTGTTGCTACTTTATTTCTGAGCTGGTAGCTGTATGTTGTGTCTCAAAAGATTTTTATGCCTCTGTCTATAGTATTGAAGTCATTGAAAGAGAATGTATCTGGTTTATAAGCAAATAATTATCTGTTGGGGAGAAAAAAAGAAGAGATTAAATAGTCGTTTACCGTAAGTGACCAGTCTGTTTAAAGGTAGAAAGAATCAGGCTGAGCCACTGAATTGGTCAAACAGAACCAAATATACTGTTGAGGGATGCATGTTATTAAGATAGCTCTCAGTAGCAGGCTAACTTCTCTCTTCCCCATGTTTTCTCCTTGGGTCCTCATAGCCTCTTTCTGAAGAGAATTAAACTCTTTTTATGCAAATCTTAATGCAAAACTGTGACCACAGATAAATTCCCAGAGGCTAAGACTTCAAGACTGAGAACAGCTGCTCTAAACCATACTATTTCAGTCTGAAGTATCATCTCCCCTCTTCTTTCTCCTCCTTTTGTTGTCCCTCAAATACTCATCTTGTGGATTTGATTTCTGACATACAGTATTTGTCAAGCCATGATTACAGTTTTCACCCACCAGATTTTCCATTTTGTGCAGAAGATAGAAATCCATGCCAAAGTCTGTTATATACAGAGCCATGGTTCTGCTAGATGATCACAAATGAGCTAATACTGTTAGACATAAGGGTTAGAATATGGTCAATCTGATTTGGATAGAATTACTCTTTAAAAATGCTAGAAAGGGGGGAAAAGCAATTATAAGTTAATTGCATTTTAAATAGGAAGGTCATGGCAAAAGAAATATATGTAATTCTGCTAGCAAAGATCCCTGCCAGTTGTTCGTTTAATGGGGAAATGTGTGGATGGGTGGAGAATAGCAGGAAAGAAAATGATGAGTGTGGTGTCACCACATTTCTCTGAAACTTGACTTGTTAGAAAAGTTTTGTCAGGAGGCATCAGCAGAGTTCTGAGGAGTTAAGCACATGGCTATGAGTCTTTTATCCATGCACTGTGTAATAGACAACAAAATAAAAACCGTATACTGAGTGTATCGTCCTAAAGACTGGTCTGAGAAGGCAGAGAGACATGTTTATTATTACCATCTCTGATCCAGTGAATCTTTTATTAGATCAAGTTCTGTAGAAACAGCTTTTATGGGAGAGTTCCTCTCTGAGGAGTAGGCTGTAGAGCAAGCTCATTTATTGTCATGGCTTGGATCACCTGAATAGATCTTCTGCACCACTCCAGTCTGTCCATACCTACCTCTTAGTCTGTCAGAGAACCTCTGCAGACCATCAGTCTTAGTGGCAGCTCTGCACAGCCTAGAGGAAAGTACTGCCAAAGATGCAGACTTGGGATGAGACTTTGCCACTAGTATTTCCTTCAGATGTCCTCTGCTGCAGGTTCTGCTAGGAAGTATGTTCTAACATATCTGATTGGTTCCATGAGTTGCACATGGGAGGGTTTAGTGCTTGACTTACTGCTGTGGATTCTACAGCAGGGATCAGGAACTTGATATACTTTTGTGTATTTTGCCTTTACTTGTATTGCCTTGGTTGCTTCTTATGTGGCATCACAGAGAATGTTAAGTATAACCAAAAAAAAAATGTGCTGTAAAGCAAGCAAGCCTTTTATAAAAGGAAAGTATGTATTGTGTTCCAATCTTTATGATCATAAACAAAGCAAAAGAAACTTGAGAAAATCCAAGCTTCCACAGTTGATATGAACTAATGTTCTTTTCTCCTTCTGGTGGATTGTATCTCTCAAAGGATGGAGAATTAGAATATGGCAACAAAATAGAACACCATTAGTGGCACTCTACAAAAGAGCTCATTTTTTGTACTATGTGCAGTATTTGTTCTTGCGAACAGAAAAATATGCATAAGTATCAAATATTAGGGTGTTTTTCTTTAAAGCAAACACTACCCTAATAATTCTGTATTAATATTTAAGATCTGCAATCTGGATGTAATAACTAATACCATATCTGATCCAATACTAGGTTTACTGAATCTTAGTACAGGCACAGTGAAAATAGTGCAGAGCTGTTTGGAGATTCCAGGGAGATCTGCCTGTGCATAACAAGTGGTCAAGAGGTTTCAAAATGGACAACTATGAGATCAACAGCTTCTCCAGCTCCTCCATACTCTAGCCTTTTTTGACTTGCTCCTTACGTTGAAATGTCCTCAGTGAATCCTCGGCATATGAGTGTTAGCACCACCTCCTTAGCCAAATACCTTCTGCCAATTTTCCCAGCCTCTGTTTACTCTGCTGTGCTCCTCTTCCTGCTGCTGCATCCCCTTGTTTCACCAGCTCTTGCACTACCTCCTTGGATCTGCTGCTGATCCCTCTTGTTCCTTCAGTACTGTTACTTCTTACATCACTAGGATGGGAAAAGTAGTTCAAGGAGTAGGTTAAGGGGGACACAAAGATATGCGGCATAGACAAAAGAAGGTAGCAGCAGTGAGATCTGCTTCAAAAAGATCTAGTACCTGGTTCCTGCTTCATTACATGCTTTAAAGTCTGTAGGAATGAGGTAAGAAACCAATCATAAACAGTGCTGTGGAGAACTGGGAATCATTCTCTACAGACCCTAGGAATTCTCACTAGTTGCCATGTGAGAAGAACACAGCTAGTCTCCAATTGTATACTTTTCTTTCCTTGTACTTATACTAAAGAGCTGTGCTTTAATATATAAAGCTTATGTGATGAGTTTTTTTAAAAATAAATCGTAAGACCTTTCAGTTAGGCAGAATAATTTAGTGGCTACTTTAATCTTCTAACTGTAAAACAGGTATAATTTTCTGTGTTTAGGTGTCTGAAAGTATTAAAAATCTTAGTCTGTTTTTATAAGAGGTCAGTGTTCTGTAGCAGCACTTCAGGGAATTCTACCTCACTGTTCTTTGGAATGGTTTATATTTGATTATAGTATTAGTACTGTGAGGAGATTCTGCAATATTTTTTAAAAAAGGAGGGTAAAAAAAATGGTTCAACATCATTCACACAGGATTTTCAGAAAAAGATTTTGTTTTCACTGCAAGTGAAGTGAATTCATGATTGTGTATGGCAGGGAACCACAAGGCTGTAAGTGCTGAAGGAAGTATTAATTACTTGGAGTCATTCCCTTTACAACACTCCTTTGTATTTTCATATCAGTGGCATTATATTTCCTTCTTTTGTGTTTACTTTTACCATTGACTTAGTCTCAAGTTTATTACTGTATTAACAAGGATTTTGTGTGTGAAGTAGATGATTTTTCTTCCTAGCCCAGCCAGTTATTGTATTCTAATAGACTGACTTTTGTCTAAACTATTCCAGCAATCTGTGTTTTTTCAGCAGACTAATTTTAATGACTAACGTTTGAGCATGGTTGTTGTGGGCAGTGTGCTTATACGAATTCAGTAAGTCAGTGGGAGCTGATCCTCTTTATTCCCAGTCAGCAGAAAAATATTAAACCGATAAAATAATCTGTTCCTGAAGACTCAGGGAGGGCACCTGCATTTCCTTATGGGAATTCTTGCAGTAAGTATGAGACCTGTTAGAATTAGAAGAGGTTTGTTTGTAGAGGGAGGAAGTTTCATAGAGACCTACTAATTAGATTGGAAATGAGAGAATTTACTTAAAATTTTCCAGGTTTGGGGGGGTCTTTCTAGCCCTGAATTATGAAGTAACCTGGAGTGATTTCAACTGCTTTTGGGTTAAACTTGCAGACTTAAAAAACCCACAGGTTTATCTTGTTAAAATTACGCAACAAGGTGTCTTTTTAGCATTGTACTTTTAATCTTGTAGGAGCAGAAATAACTTCATTCTTTACAGATCATGTGTATTTTAAGCTGAATTCAAGCAGATTCATAACCTTCTGTTTCTACACATACCTGAAAACTGTCTTTTATTTGCAAGTAGCTTTTTTTTTTATGTAGCAGGGTACTGTTTCCTTGTTTGTAACCACATAGAGTTAACATTTTATGGCTTATAGACATTCTTTTTCAAACGAGGTATATTCTCTCCTTATTCAGGAAGCTGGTGGGTTTTCTATGCACATGTGTTGGCCCTGTGTCTGTCTTCTTTTTACCTTCCTGCTTTTTTTTTTTCTTTTGCAGATGTCACCAGTCATCAGTAAGTCAGGGGACCTAAAATTTGTCTCCAAATGTGACACAGATAGAGACTCATCTGCAACACAGTAAGCAAGAAATAACTTAAAACAATTTGCAGTGTTTTTTCTACAACTGCTGTTTGAAAATGATGAAAAATGTTGGAAGGCTTATTTTGTTTTATCAAGCAAAACAAAAAGTTAGCTTTAGGATTATCAGTGAGTGAGTGTGCTTCCCACTCGAAATGTGAAGTAAATAACAGTTCATATATATCTGCACACACACACACGCAGACATATACGTACACACTCTATCCCCAAAAGAGCAAGGCCTATAATGTATATGACAATCAAAACTCAGGGATATGACTCAGGATATGGGGCCATCCACTGGCATGCCTTAGCTCTGTATTAGGATTTATTGCTACAAACTTTAAACTATTTTTGCACCTTCTAAAAATTAATGTGAATCATGAGACGTCATATTCTAAGAAGGCACAAGCCAGCATCTTTCATGGTGACACTTGTATTTTTTAAAAATCGTATCTATTCATTACGTGAAAGCTGTAAGCAGATAAGATCTCAGTGTTTTGAATGAGAACTTCCACAAGATCTTAAGCTATTGTAACCATTTATACTTCAAAAAGTACTTCTGAAAATACTTCCTGTGTTTGCCATTATATCTGTCACCTAAGAAAAGTTATTTCACTGATTGTATGCCAGACCGGTCCCTTCCCCATATAAATAATCTGTGCATGTATGCTGTAGATGCAGATACATATCTAATTTTAACCTGCCTTTAAATTTTAATTTTCTATCTCCATCTGTATCTGGGTTTGAAAATAAGGTGTGAGTGGAAAGTTTAACCTTCACGTATGATGAGGCATGGGCTGTATAACTATACATTGACAGAATTCAGTGTTGAATTCTGGGCATAACTGTTCTGATAGTATATACATTAAGGAAGGAAATGCCTTAAAAGCATGGTTACTACAATGGTTAATACAGTCTGTTAGAAGTCAGTATCAAAAATTTGGTATGTCTCAACTTATGTATGAAGTTCTCAACTTATGTATGAAGTTCTACTCAAAGTAGAACTTCAGGAAGCAACTATTTTGAGTGACCTTTCCAGGGCATCCACTGAGAAATGTGCCACCACAGGTTTAAAATGTGGAATCACAAATGATTTAACCAAGTTCAAGAATTTTGAGTCATACCAAATGTGAAATGTTCATTTTAGTGGAAACTGAGACTGTCCTGGCAAAGAAGTCACACTGAAGAAACAGAGCCCCAAAACTACTTCAGTTACATTTAGAAAAGATGAGAGAAGACACCTACATGCCTGAGTCACTGAAACGTGCTCCCTCCTTCTAAACTATAGGGAACAAGAGCATCACGGAGATTCCGGTCTGAATTCGTGCATGCTCCATGTCATAGTACTTCATAGCAGTGACTGTGTGCACCAAGCTTTTTCCATAAAAGACTACAAACTGTTGCCTTATTTTGAGAGCTAAAACAGAGAAGGATCCTCTGACACTGCTGGTGCCACTAGTTTGACAGATCTCACATATTTCTGTTTATACAGGACAGATCGGGTAATAAAACATCTCAGAAGCAAAACTGCCTATTTTTCATGAAAACTGTCACTTCATTGTTATCAAAAACATGGCCTGCAGGGGCTGTGACAGAGCTGTAGTGTTCTTGCTCACTGCAGTTGATGTGTCTGAAATATCCTTAAAAAATCACATGCATGCTAGTGTTGCCATCTTAGCTGGAAAAGTTTTCTATTTTAACATCTAGTAGCAGTATCAACATGACTTGAGGTTCAGTCCAACCTGTATTTAAATAGTTGCTCCACCTAAAACATACTGTTATTTTCCTGTTTCCTGTGAAAATATACTTAATATCCATGTCACATCTGTGTATGTGATAGGAATTATGTAGTAAATAAATTTCATAAGAATCAACTGAGATGTGATTGCCAAGTACATGCTTTCAATACGGAGAAGTGAAACAGTAAACACCTGCACAACTCACTATGCCAAGTGAATGATTGCTGTTTTGCCTTACTAGAACAGTGTTCACTTTGGCTACAATACCTGCTGTAAAAAAAAATGAATGGGAATTCCTTAAGACATGTCTGTCTTTGAGAATTTCTGGATGGAAATTAAGGTTTTGCAGAAGGAAAGCTGAATTTTCTACAGGATGGTAGTAGACATTTATCTTAGCCAAGCAGTTAACCTATCTTCTTCAGACTCTGGAAGATATGGAGAAATGTCCACATAATAGATGCTCGGTGGTTTCAGTCTAAGTGTCTCAAAGTTTTGATACATCATCGCATCTGATGTTCAAATAATAAAAAAATGAAAACTGTTTCTCAAAATTAGAGTAGTTTTACATTGGAAATCAGCATAGTAGTCTCACTCTTTGAATATTGATAATTAGATACTACTTGTTAATACAGACATTATCTCCTTAGATATATTGCCACTGTACAGTTCTGTTGAGCTGCACAATTTTGTAGCACTCTCTGCATGAATTTACACAAGACCCAGCTGAACACTCAGTTTGGTACATTAGTACTTATATTACTGAATAATTATGATTTTTGTTGCCCAGTTTCCTCATGCTGCAGTGAAGGGACTTGAGCACAAGTCCTATGAGGAGAGGCTGAGGGAACTGGGGTTGTTTAGCCTGGAGAAGAGAAGGCTTAGAGGTGACCTCATCACTCTCTTCAACTCCCTGAGAGGAGGTTGTAGCCAGGTGGGGGTTGGTCTCTTCTCCCAGGCAGCTATCAGTAAGACAAGAGGGCATCATCTTAAGCTGTGCCAGGGGAGGTTTAGGTTGGTTATTAGAAAGAAGTTCTTTACAGAGAGAGTGATCAGGCATTGGAATGGCCTACCCAGAGAGGTGGTGGATTCTCCATCCCTGGAGGTTTTTAAGATGAGGCTGGATGTGGCACTGAGTGCCATGGTCTAGTAATCACAGTGGGGTTGGATCAAGGGTTGGACTTGATGATCTTGGAGGTGTCTTCCAACCCAGTTAATTCTATGATTCTATGATACTTCTCATGTTATTCCAGAAATCATAACTCAGAAGGTTTTAAACTCCAGAAGCTTTTCCTTAAGATGTTCCAGTACTAGAGCTGCAGCAGTCCACATATTCGTAAATATACAATTTAGTTTTTAAAAAAATTCAAACTATAGGCAGATATTCATCAGTTCATTAGCAAGGCTGATGTGTAAACATTTTCATGTATAAAATCTGATTACATTAGGACAGTAACACCAACAGTAAAGCACTTGCATCACCCTTTTTGGGTTAACAGTATACATTATATTCCTCAGTCTTGATTCATCCATTTGGTTATGGTTTCAGAAGCATTCAACATAACATTTCAGGTCATAAACCAAGACCTCTTTTGCTAGACACAATACAGATTTTGAACAAAGACAGTACCTGCCCTTGAAAGGTTATAGTTGAAGTACTGTTATGTATTTACAGCTAAAAAAAGTTACAACTTCTGCCAAGAGTAGAAATTCATGGTGGAAGTGGTGTGACATTGCAAAATCCCTGGCCTTATGCGCGAGACTACTTAAAGGCTTTAACTGGAAAAGATACAGAAGCTTGGTTGATGCTTTCGGCATTGTATGAGGCCTGATAAGCATAAATAGACATTGAAGTTATTTTTGATTCCATAAATCTGTCCTCATTCAGGTAAATTAAAATGGAAAAAACTAATCTTACGGACTTTGCCTGCCTGTCTTATTCTTGTTGAATAAATAAGCAAGAAATCTCTCTTTAATTACAAATATTTTGGTGTCTGAGCTTAGGAAAGTAAAAAAAATAAAAGTGCAATTGCTTTTATGAGAGGAGGAGACTAGTAATTTGTATTTTTTAATTACATCTGCTTACTATTGATCAAGACAAGCTGATTTTTAAGATCACGAGCAGTTCTTTTCAAAGCAATCCTATGATAAAAAGTAGACTGGTGGAGTGCTCTCATATTTTGTCTTCATGGTTTTTCTGTCTTTGTTCTGCTGTGGAACAGTAGTTTTTGTAGTTGTTTCAGCATTGTGCTCAAGGGGACAGGCAGACAATTGCTCTAACACATCAGCTGTGGGTGGAAAAAGCTCTAAATTTGGGCTAACTTTGTGTTTCTTTTACTCTTTTTATATCCACCTTCCTCTAGAGGTACAAAGAAAAAGAAGAAAAGGATACAGAGAAATGAGAGAGAAAATCAGCACAACTTAATGAGTCTCGATACTCCTCTGTCATCAGTTACAGCTAATGGTGCTGAAAATGAACCTACATCCCATGGGGTGGAATTGAAGAAGAAGAAGAAAAAGGCAGTGAGAGGCTCAAACTTAAGCACAAATGGAAAGACAAATATTGCCTTTGAGCCTGAATGCCGTGATGTATAGTCATAATTTATTTCTGAATACTGGTGTGATATTCGTTACACACATTGAAGGCTACAATTACAGTCTCTCTTCTAGGATTAACAACAAGCAAAGAAATTAAAATACTTAAATATGCAAAATGCCACCTCTTGTGACTTACTGATGGTGTAAACCTGTTTTGGGCGACTTTTGTCCTTGAAATCAACAGTGAGGTTCAGCTCCTCACTGGACTGGAAAAAAACTGAAACTATCAAATGCCCCATTTCCTAATTTGATACCTGATTAAACGGTCACTTAGGCATTTCTGTTGGCTGTAGATCAATCCACTGTGAGCAGAGAATCAAGTGAAAAAGTGTGATCTAGAACAAGCTCAACCACTACATATATTATTAAATTAGCATTTTGAAATGTGTTGTAAGTAAAATAGAAGAGTGTTCAGAATAGTAAAATTCCAAAGGAGAGCTGACATTAAGGCATACCTAACACAAGCTTTTTAAAAATATTTTCGTGACATCAAATACTCACTTGGACTGTATTTTGCAACTCTGAAGGGAATTGTTGAGTAACTACCTATGTAACTACACTGTCTTCAGTAGGAGTACTCGTTCTTATCAAAGTAAATAAGTGTTGCAAATTCCAGGCAGTTATATTTTTCAGATGAGGTTTTCTGCACATAGTAAAGATTCACTGCAGTTTTGTCAGAATTCCTGGCTGCTTTGGCAGCAGTCTTGCCAAAGATACTTTTTTCTTGTCTGAATGAAATATTTCATATCCAACTATGCTGTTTGTTTTACTTGTAATCCTTATTCACTTGTGTCATTAATCTATTTTTTTACTTGAGTATTATTTTGTGAACTTTAACTGATGAATTCATTGATTATCTATGGTGTTAAATAATTTATGTTTTATATTAAATGAAACACTTTCTAGCAGTTAGTGTTGGTATTTTTTCTGACTGATGATGTCCAGTTTATTTTTACTCTGCTAGGAAATTCTTCCTCCTCCCCCTATGAAGCAATAAATAACATAAAATTAGAAAGTCCTTATTTAGTAGACAGGGCACTTGATTCCATTAAAAAAAGAAGTGAGAATAACAATGTTGGGCACTGATGTGTGAAATGCAGCCAGATGCAGAGGACTAGTTGCTCTATATTGTAATACCTTTCTTGCACATGTTTTTGAAGCCAGAAAAATCTATCAACTTTTTTTCTTTTGAGTAAAGCACAGCAGCAAATACTCCTTTTTCACCCCACTAGTAGTTGATATTTGCTAGCAATCCTAGCTTTGCTTTGCCTACAGTATGTGTATGGAGTCCACTCTTAAATAGAGCTTGCATATGCGGTACTGGAAGCTTAGTAATGTCTCTTTCCTCAGTCAGAGATGGTGTAAAATTACATTAGTCCTGGCACTACCTGATTCTAGCAGGGCTCTGCCTCTTATTTCTCAGCCTTTGCAATATATTTCAACTCATCATCATGTGGGATGTGTGGGATTTAAAGATTTTATACAGGAGAAAAATCTCAACATCTTACATTTCTTAAAATGTCCTGGGTCACATTTAAAATAAAGGCAGAGTGACATCAGGCTTCACGTCAGGGAGAGCGGAGCAGCAGCCAAGATCTGGGAGCTCATTGGAAAGCATTGTAAAATGTTAATTTGGCATTGTCAACACTGAAGACAGAAATAACACTTCAGATAAACACCACAGAGAAATGGTAGTTCTAATCAAAGGCACAGCACCTCCTTTCATGCTTGCAAACTAGGGCTCCAATTATGTTCACTGCTCTGAAGCTGAATAGAGCTGCTTTGCCACACTTTCCAAATTGAGAGGAGAAGCAGCAGTAGTGCCTTCCAAGGCATAGTTCCAAATAACAATTAGGCAGAAGGAATCAGATAAGAGCCAAACATGAAAATGCAAGAGTTGAAAATAAACTTTTCATGATGTTTACTTGTAATTGCAATAGCTTTTGTTTTGCTTTTTTTTTTTTTTTTTTTCTTCCCTGCCACATGCTTGGTTAGGAACTTCTATTCCTTTATACCATGTCACTGTGGTATTACTCTTCTGCATTCATTTAACAGAAAAGGAACAAGAATATCTGAAATTTTTAAAAAGTCTTTGATCCTTGGATATTAAAATTAGAACCTTCAGCCTAAAATCTCTTAACAAATTATTAGCATGGCACAATGGCAAGGGCAGTTTTTAACTATTGTTCAGAAATAGGCTTATGCAGTCACTTAAAGAAAAACTGCCTTTCGATGTTAGTGGATTCTTAATTTTTCAGACATTGCTGTTGGGACTTTAAACTTACAAAAAAGGGTACAACTTTTAAAAATTTTGGATTAGGGCAGTGGTTTAAAAATAAGTTTCTAATTTAAAAACTTTATATAATGCTTTTTGTTTCTGTGTTTATGCAGTCTACATATTTCTTATAATCACATTACAACTAATATCATGTACAGATGCTGAATATTATCCAAGTATTTAAAGGACTTAAATTTCAGTGGAAGAAAAGAATTCCACGGGGATTTAGATTGCCTACTGAAAATTTTCCTTTTTTTTTTTTACATGAAGAATGATATGAATGCCCTGCACAATTGTTCCCTGAACCATGGTGTGTAAAATTAAAAATACAAGAGTTCTAAAAGTCTCAGTGATGCATTCTTAGAGGATGACCCAAGTTCATTACTGGAACAAAACAGATAATATGTTGTTTAAAAAAGGGTGAATATTAGATATTTTTAACTGTGGTGATAGCAGCATAGTAGGTTGGTCATTGTTGTGGTGTTTCTAGGTTTTGTGTGTGTGGTTACAACATACAGTTGCTGTTACATTTTTATGATATGGCAGAGACATCGAGAACAATGCATAAATCAGCAAAACAGAAGCAAATGGAGGACACATTTATCCTGTATTTCCCAGTAGCCATCAAATTGCATTTAGTTTTTTCCTTAAAATAATTTGAGGAACAGACATCATAAAACACAATAAGTGTATTTGTAGCATCACTTAATTCAGAAGGCAGTAGGGGATGGATCACAGTCAAACAAGGGCTAATGAGAACACAGAGAAACATGACAACCGAAAGTCTCTGTTGACTAGTGAACTAAATCTGCCGGCTGGACGCGATTGTCTGATGGAGAATTGAATGTCAGGATCATTTAGGGTTAACAATGGCCCATTACAAGCAAAAGCAGACAGCTATGAAAAATAGCCGGCATGGTAGCCATTCTGCAGAGACTGTGGATACAAACTTGATAATGAGGCACTTCATTCACCACATCCTTCTGCTCTAATTACTCAGGTGAATAGGAAATACTTTGTTTAAGGCGGGAACAGACTAAAGCAAAAACACTTGTTTGGTAAACACAAAGAGTGGTGGGGGTTTTTAATGATCTTTTTTCTAGCACGTATGAAATTAGTATGTATGCAGTGCAACCTATTTTATGGATGTGGAGACTGGGAGGGGATAGAAGTATTTTATGAATAGTGGAGGGAGGCCAGGAAGATTCATGTCCAGAGGTTGGTACTCTGGTTTTTTTCCCTTAGCATTTTGTCCAATGGCCAAAGAGAATATTTTTGACGAATTATTCTGCAGATGTACACCTGCACTTGTAAAAATATGCCGTGATAGTTCAAGGAGTTTTATTGCTTGGAGTTTAGAATACATGCGTTAGGAACGAATCTGCTGTGCATAGGGAATAGAAACAAGAGGAGTTCTGAGAGAGGGAAATAAGCAACTTGAGAAGAAAGCTGCTGCCTGAGGAGGACTTGCAAAAATGTGGCAATTAGAAATTGGAACTTAAGAAGAAGGAACAGAAGATAATGTATAGGCACATTATAGCAGAGCTTGGGTTGCTTCAGTCACGTGTTTTTGACTTTAGAAATTAGGATGTTTAACCACTTCACTTTTTTAAACACTTGTTTTGTACCATTTACAGAACCTTTTTGGATGAACTCTCAGAACACATGAGGAATATTCTGTCTCTCAAGTAACTCTTACCTCAGTAGTGCTCTAACACTGAGCTACAGCCCAAAAAGTCCATAGAGTCTACAGCTTGAAGAGCTGTTGGGACAGATGAAGCTTTCATTCCTTGACTTCTAGCATAGGTCTTCAGAGGGCACCTTTTTGGCTGTTGTCTTTTGCAATAGGTACCTCTGCCTTGATTCAGGCCTCCCCAGCTTTTTCATGTGGTGCAAAACAGCTAGAGCAGAGAAACTTCACACCAAGCATCAAGCTGCTGTTTTAAACATTAAATATCATACGATCCTTTTGTTACGTGTGGATGTGTACTGCTCACAATGGTTTTGGCAAGAGTTTTGTCTTTTATTCAGTCTGTTGTATGCTGGTCACTTGCTGCTTTCCCCTTCAGAAGGATCTGTTTTTCAGCAGTGCAGTGTATATGTAGAGTCCCAGTCCTGCAAGCTGCTTGGGATAGATGGACCCCTATACTCAAAGCTCCAGAAAAGTCAGCAAGGATTAGGCTTTGAGTTGCAACTTCGTGGCTGCATTTTATACATTAGTGTACACTAACTTTAAAGGCTTGAAAAGTATTTTCTATCTTGCACTCATAGGGGAAAATGTTAGCTCTGCATTTCAGCTAAAACTCTGTGCATCTCATTTTTTTTTTTTTTTTGAGAACTTTGTGAAGCCAAGTGAATTTGCACTATGTTTGACTGTGGCAAGCAAGTTTACAAGTCCTGTGTACTGCTCAAATGCAAATAATTGGCACAAACTGCAGATACCACTTTTAGCAGAAAAATGTTTCCACACCAGCAAAGCAGTATCAGTAAAATCTATGCTCTGAGCAGACATCAAATTTTTATTGCACTTACATAGCCTGCAAAGGCAGGGAGTATAATAAACTTGTGTGTAGCAGCTGTAAATTTTCTGAGGATTTATCTAACCACAAATACATCGAAATGGGGAAATAGGTCTATATTAAACTGTGCAAGATGCTGCTGGAACTCAGCCACTTCTGCAACATCCTGTAATTAATTTATTATGACAGGTCTGGCAAACTGAAACACCCAATACACTTGCGACAGACTGTTATGATATAGCTGTTTGAAAACTCTGTAGTCACATAAAATGCAGGTATTAAAAAAAAAAAAAAAAAAGGTATCCAGATATTACCATTATTTATCTATTATCTAGAAATTTCTCACCAGACTCACTTTCGCCAGCATCCTGGAGTGTACATGACAGAGTCAGTGCAGGCAGAGGTACTTGCTGGAAAGGAAATCGTTGCAGAATATATTGGCTTAGATCCTACTGTTCTGGGATCAGAAGGAGAGTTAATGAAGTTCTGTGGACATGTTCAACTGAAGAACCTCTTTTCACACATTTTGTGAGTCAGTGCAGGCCCTAGCCATGTGTTTTGCTGATGAAGTTAATAAGTGGAGCTGAGACATTCAGTGCCAGTTTAACTTTCTTCTTGGTCGGTCCATATTTTTGTTTCTTTCTTCTTGTTAAAGACACTCAGTTTTGTTTAATAATAGTGACAGAGTTCCAATGAAATTGTCTGTGAGTCAAAAAGAGAATTAGTACAGATTTCTCACAAATCAGTTTTTTAATGTCTCTTACTGCTCTCGTTCTTACAAAGGTGACTAGAAAAGGCTGTCCTTGCATTCAGCTGCTTTTCCCAAGTTCACTGCCTCACCTCTCAGTTAAAATTAAGTTAAATCTCAGTTAAAATTCTGGGAATATCTTCAGTATTGAATACCCTGCTATTAATCCACAGCTAAGCATAGCTAATTCAGCACTACACAACTGTATAATTTGAAGGAAACCCTCTTTCTTCCCTCACAAATTTTTGATAAGGAAAATGTATTGTTTTGCTTCTTTGCACTGTGTGTTTTAATGTGCATGAGTTAAGCCTTTGCTTATCCATTGCTGCAGGTGAGCTGTGCAGAGTAAATGAAAGTGGTTATCCTCACCAAGTGTTACTCACTTGGCAGGGCCTTTTTATTATGGACTGTAATTATTCCCTTAGTTACACCTCAACATTTTTATTTTGCCATTGCATAATCAGCCAGGTTTTTTTCTGTGTATGTCATCAGGATTTTGACACTTTTGTATCGACACTGTGTAAGGTAACTAAATGTTATATTCCATGTTCATTTTAGTGCTTAAGGGGGATATACAATCATGAGTGTAATAGTGACATCAGCCTGAGGCTCATTAAAATAAATGCCGTCCAAAGCCAAGCTCTAGCAGCCTGCATAAGCCTATAATAAGCTTATACGGTGGTGGTTAATCCTCTTTGTGATTTGGTATAATGTCATAATAAAAAAGTGACATCAGGGAAAGGGCAGAAGGGGCAATAAATGTGCTCTGCAAGTGTGGCCAAGGGCCCCTGCCATAACCAACAGCAGGACCAGAGCTGAGCAGGTTCAGGTTACAACTGAGGGCAACTGAAAATGGCTTTTCTGTTAGGTGAGGCAGAACACTATAGAGCAATTAATATCTTGGAGTGGCTTTCCCCAGTGATGCATCGTGGATGTGTACAGGCAGACAGAAGGTGTGGAGCAACACGTGGCCATCCGCTGGCTCGCTTCCTCACCAAAGGAAACATCCCAGAATCAGGATTCCCAGTTTAGACCCCAAAGCTCCTAATTTTTTGCCTGTATGTACGGGTTTGGATGAAATTGGATGAGGGTTTGGATGATGCTGGGCTTCCCCCAACATCATCAGGCAGCAGGGCACGCTCACTCCTCAGAGGGAGGGCCACAGGTAGGCATTGAGGAAGGGTCAGGGCTCAGGATTCCTGTTCCCCAGAGTGGTGTGCCAGTCACTGAGCCAGAATAAGGAAGGAGAGTGGAAGCTCTAGACGGTGCTTTTGCCTCACACTTGGTTGAAGCGGTAGCTACAGTTGGTTTTTCTTGCTGTTCTTTCAGTCAGGGTTAGGTTTCCTCTGAAAACAGAAAAAACCCTCAATGGCAGCTCTTTGAGTTCAGTGTCTTTGGCATTTTGCCCTTTATACTCTTCAGCAAGTAAGTATAAAAGAACTTGGGTTTTCAAGTCACATTTGGAAACCTGGGCACCTGGCTCTAGCTGAGGCTGACTTGAGGCAATGTTTTTGACAACAGGTTTATAGGACAAGGGGTGCAGATTTGGCTGCCTACAGTTAGATCCCTGAGTAGCCCGAATTTATAGGCATAAAGATGTCTGGTAATTCTCAGCTTCTGATTGTTGCTGTGTAGATGTGGTCTAAAATTGATTTCTTGATGGTCTGTGCTATCATCTAGCAACAGCTTGATTCACTTTGCTTCATCAGGGGAGCTAAAATTTTTGACAATGCTTAGCCTTCACTGATATTTTTTCATGCCAGTGAAACGGGAAGCAATACAGGACTAGTAATGCTGACAGCCACTACCAATACCACTACCAACAAAGATTTCTCCTGAGCCATGAAAAACTAGGAACAGAAAGCTGTTAAAACACAAATCTCTTTCAGCCTAAATGTGCTTACGGGGCCTGGCAAATTAGGTTCATCAAAGATGATGAACCTAATATTTATCTCAAGTTACTTGTTCTAAGAACACATTTTGTAAGGAGAGGAAAGAGTGACTAGTTCAGCATGTTGGGACTGACACACTGGTCAAACACTGTCGAGGTTTGGTCTTTTTGTAGGCTGAGGTTACTTCACCACATTATTTGAACTCTGCCAGTTTCCCACGCTAAGATCAGTGCTGTAACATCTGTGAATGTTTTGGGGTATCTTTTTTTTTTTTTAATGTGTGGTATTACATATTGGAAATTTATCTCTGTATCGTTGAAGAAACCTGTTCCTAATCCATTTGAACTGTTGGTATATTTTTCTGGAGCGCTGCCATGTTTTCCCAGAACTAAAATCAGCTAAATTTAGATATCTGCTTTCTTAGGATCCAGCAATGGACCACCACAGCTTCCAAATTTGAAGACACATGTCTTTGTGCTTGAAACCATAGCTGAATGCTGGTTAAACTCACTCGCAGAGTTCTTGTGTGAATTCAAGTTTCTTGGCATGAATATGTTTTACAGGGTCAGGTTGAATCCTGCGAGTTGAGTAAGAACTCAGTCAGAAAGAGAAAAAGAGAATTTGCTTGTCATTTGAACCCGTGCAGTACCAGCAGAGAAATGCAATACTGCTTGAGCAGTGCACTGGTAGTCTCTCTGCGTAGTGCAGCAGTGTGGAAAACAGGCCTGGTTATATGTGGATTTGTAAGCAGTGGCACATGTCACATGGGATTAAGGACTCCTGGAAGGACACGCAATTTGTGGTGCTGCTCCCATTCTCCCTCCCAGCCACCCTACGTTCCCTGCTGGCCTCCCGCCTCCTCTGTAAAACTCCAGCTGAAATGGAGAAATGGGATGGGTGGCAGCATGCCAGATGCCCGGGCATCAAGCTCTGCTTTATCTCTCTGACGGACACCCTGCTGTCCATCCCCAGGGTGACTCACTTCTTCATGCCTCGTGTAGCTCAAAGAACTTATTCACTCCTGGACAAATTTGTGCAAATATTGATATAGCTGCCTTGTTTTGCATCGGCCCTTTTGAAGGTTGGCTTTTTTGTTTAGGTTGGCTGGCTGGTGATTTGCCACTACCATTATAACTTCCTTTGACTAGAAAGGTGTGAGTAGAACTGGTTTTTTGCTACTTCAGACCTAAGAAAAGCATTTGAGAATGCTTTGGAAAGTTGTGATCTGGAATCTTAGTGCTCTAAAAAAACCAAGAAAATGCTTTGTCAAAAGATGTTGAAATTATTATTTATTTCCACTTTGTTGGGTTTCATTTACAGCTGGTTTTGTGACTTTCAACTGAAATCAGATTAGTTAATTTAAACTGAAACTGTTGTCTAAATACCCAATGACCTAATTCATTAGCCTGAGCTATGTTTTATCAGTATTTACTGAAAAATACCAGCAGTGATTTTACAATAATTTCGAAGAGTAGAACTACATTGTCAGAGGAAATGTTGACAGTGTTGACAATTTTTCACGAAGAACTTCTATGCTTATTTAAAGACCTTTTTTTTTGAAAAATATTTGTATGAAAAATACTGATGTTGAACACTTAAATGAATTTTCTTCTTTGATGGTAGAACTGGTGTAAGTGAATAAGAGTGCATAATAAGTCTGACAAATATTGATTTCAGTAAGATTTTTGATAATGTCTTATATTTTTTATAACAAAGTGGGAGGAAATATGGTCTAGATGAAACTGTTACAAGGAGTTGATGCATAACTAATTAAAAAAGAAAAGCTGCATTCAAAAAAGAGTTATCCAAGTTTAGTTATCATACCAGGGAGATATTGCAAGTGAGGTCTCTGAGGTCAGTTCTCTGTCACTTCTATTCACTATTTCCATTAATGAGCTGGACGATGTAGTAGTATTTATAAAATGTGTGCGTGACACCAGGAGTTTGCAGGCTGTTTGTAGGACGTGATCAGAATTAAAAATTATGTTGGAAAATGGAAGTAATGTTGCAAATCAGTAAAGTAGCAGCCAGTAAGGTTTGTGCTAGAGGAAGAAGAAACCAAAGGCAAAAATATAAAATGGCTTTTCAGTTTTATTGCAGGAAAGTGTAAAAGTGACAAACTAAGTGAAGTATTTCTGGGTCCATTTAAATTAGATGATCATACATTTCCTTTTTTTCTTTATATTATGCTTACTATTATTAGTTGCCTTTTTCTTCCGCTAAAACAGCATCTGTAAGACTCACTAGATCAGTGTTGGTGCATAGCAGCCATTCTTTGAGAAGAATATTATGGTGAAAATGTTTTATTCATTATCATTCCTGTCATAAATCTCTATCTGGAGCAAAAATCCTGACCCTGAATCTTTCTTCAGAACTCATGAGCCTATGGCTATTCAGTTTTAATTATGTTGTTCCAATGATTTATGGCATGGCCTTGGGTAAATTGAACCTCAACGTCAGTTTCCCTGTCTTTAGCAGGAGATACTAATATTTCTCCTGTGGACAGCCTGAGAGTTAATCTATGTAAAACTGTCTTGACAATGTACAGTCCTCAAGCACTTGTCTAGCAGAATCTTCAAAGTTTAGCTGTCACATACCCATGACTCAGTAAGTAGTTGAGAAATAGTCCATATTTCTGTTGGGACTAAGTTTTGAGGTGGTGGTTGGTTTTTTTTAAGTACTTCTGTAAACTCATGGATTTCAGTCCTATAGCTTGGATAGGCAATTTTTGCTATTTTATTTTTGAGGCTGGCAGTATCAGGCATGAGAAGAAAGAGCTCTGGAAAAGGCCTTTGTTTGTAAAGGTGGATTATTCAGGTGTAGTTGGACACTATAACTTATTGCAATACACGCTCTGCTGGCAGCTATAATAGTAGAGCAAACCCCACTGGAGCTTCAAAAATCTGGACTGGGAGCCTGGCCATAAAAACTGAAAGCCTTGAAGTATGTTCCATGGCAAGGAAAGAGAGGTTACGTTTCCCCTCAGGTGTCTTACATTCAAAAGCGATAATTACCATCAAAACAGATAGAGAAGATAAATGCTGGATTAGCTGGCAAGGAAAGGACCCAAGTTGCTGTCCGCCTGCCCAGCATATAGGATGGTGTGTTGATGTGATAACAAAACACAAATGTGTTAAGAAGTAGTTGAGGAGACCCTGTTTGTTTTACAGTACATGAGATAATAAAGCCGTATCAATAGATTGAGGGATCCTGCTGCAATTCCAGTATTTATCTTAGTTGTAAGCAGTCTCTCATTAAGGAGTGGAAGTGTCTTTACTTTGAAATGGGACTAATAAAGGCAGTGACTACTTCAGCTTTCAAAAAAATACGCAGCCTGATACAATGATAGTAGGTAGAGGAGGATATTTCTGGTGGGTCCTGAACTATGCACCTTCATTTCATTAATTCACTGAGCAATATGTTTAGACTAAATACCACAGCCCAGTTGGAAGCATCTCATTGTTGAAGAACTTGGCCTTTTTCATGTCCATTTTTCTTCTTTAGTGATCTCAGTCAGTGAGTGGTTTGTAATGTTCTCACATTTTTTCTCAATGAGTGACTCTTTCTCTGCAACTCAGAATTAACAGATTTCCATTCAGGAAACTACGTAGTCAGTGAATGCAACCATTTGGTGGAAAGGAGGGAAATAATAGGAAATTAACTACACCATGTTTTGATTCAGTTATTTTCCCTACCCTTTCCCATTCCCATGAACCCTCTGAAAGGACCAAATCTACTCCAAGTAGTAATCTGAGAAATCACTTTTTGCTTGCAAGTAGAATGTATTTGCTCCAGCAGTTTTAGTTTTATGCTACAAAGCACATATGGATTTTATGGCACATACATCAAATAATTTGAAAGCTATTCCAATAACTTGAGTTTTGGTGTCAAAAGACAGAAGCTGGACATTTCTTCTGAAGAGGCTGCTGATGTACAGCTGAATGCACACAACCAACATATTTAATTGTCCATAGTGTGCTGCACACTTGTCCCTGAGAAGGCTCCTTTACTCTCTGCTCCAAAGTGCTCGAGCAGCTTTAGGGACAACTTCCATCCCAGCCCTCTTACCCAGGCCAAGCCCCTGTCAGCTTTAAAATGGGGAAGTTCTGCAAATGTAGATGTTTATATGTTTCATTGCTGGGCAAGTCTTGCTGAAATCCATGGAAACCGCTGGGCTTCACTGCTCTGGAGTACCCTAACAGGGACTCTGATTCACCACTGCCTGAGTTTTAGCGGTTGGACTTCAGAGGGTCTAAATCAGACAGAGGAGGCCCAAGAGGCTGGGCCTGAGCAGCGCTGGCCCCTTGCCCAGCTCTCTGCATGCACAGTCCTTCTTGGGTTCCCCTGGGGCACTGCCCTTGCCCACGGTGGCTGCGGGAAAGTGTAACTTCAGAGTCTGGCGTCAGTCACGGGTACCTCGTGTAGGTCATGCTGGCAGCACCTATTGTTCTGGAGCATTTGAAGGGTGTCCAAGTTTTGGCATCATTAGATTATTGCCATGGTGCTCAGGCTGCAGATCCTTTACAATAAAGGGGGTTTACTTTATGTTCACTCACTGTGAGCTGTTATCTGCAGCTTTCATCTAGTCTCCATTAATGAAAGAACAAATAATTCCAGGGACTAAATAGATGTTTGGCCATTCAAATATATGCAAAGTGATATGACTTATAAATGGGAGGAAGTTGTTTTGCAAGCCTGGAGTTCCACTTGCTGTGGAATTTCAATTTAGCAGTGTGAATCCAGTTAAATCCTGAAATACTAGACTTAAGAGAGCAGGTTTTTTCATACTTTGGGCTGCCTTTCAGCTGAAGTCTCCTAATGGCTGATATTTCTAGATCCCATTCTGTTTCATTAGAGAGTGATTATTTGTTAATAGTATTAGCATTGCTGCAAAGAGGAAAATAAGAATCTATTCTCCATGATTTTGCTGATTGAAGAAGAGAGAATAGGCTTGAACTGCAGCAAGGAAGATTCAGGTAAGACTTTGAGAGAAAATTGCATAAAGAACAGAGAGTTCTGAAGAAAATGGGTAGCTTCAACCACTGTAGACATTCAAGAAGAGGTTAAACAAATCCATTGCAGGAATGGTTCTTAGGCTTGATGTTGCCTAAAAACGTGGGGATGAACATAATGACCACTTGAGATACCTTCCAACAGTATGTTCTATTTTTATAGCCAACAGAATATCTGAGGCTTGCTGTTGAAGTGTCCTGGCAAGAGAGATGTTTTTCCTTTCACTGAGTCTGCGCATGGCATTCTTCAAAGTGAGGGATACAAAAGGCACAACTGGCACAGCCGTGCAAGTTTTACTGCAGCATAGCTGATGATTGCCAAAGTATTGCATCACAGCCTGGCTTTCCAGCAGTTTCAGCCCTGTGGCAGGCTTCCACCTCTTGGATCTGGAGGCATTGCTTTCCCTGACACCGCTCCCGAGGGTCACAGTGGTCTGAGGACCAGGAATGGGAACTGCACCTCAAGAATGCCCAAGTCTGGGCTGGTGAACTGTTTTGAACTAGCTTGTTTAAAGTGAATCAGGTAGTGCTCAGCAGATCTAACACCAGTGCTGAACTCCTGCTCTACCACCACAACTGAGAATTTGCCCCCCATTTTCCTCTTTTTCCTCCCAGACTTATGCATTACTCTGTGTTTACCAAAACCACAGAGTTTATAGCTACACAGGCTTTGGCAGAGCTGAGTCTGGGTTTTGTCACAGCTGGAGAGCAGCTGCAGATCATCCTTATGAACTCTCCACGCTGGAAGCTGAGGCACCAAAGAATAAAGGTAAAAACTAGCCCAGACGTTCCCTGTCTGTTTGGCCTTTCTGGCCTGCCATCACTCAGCTTTTGGTGGTGGGTAGGAAGCTGTTAGTGTTTGTGACAAATCAGAGGGGGGGTAGGTCTAATTCAAGTTGCTATGGAAAAACTGATGGGGGGAGGAGTAACCTGGACCAACTATACTTTCCACAAGGGAAGAAACTTTACTGCTAGTGAAGTTAATCATGTGCTCAGAGTGTGATTGGAGAAGGAAAAATAAGACCAATGTATTTTCAGAGGGCCATGTTGAGGTATCAGGTGATGGCAGCAAGAAACAAGGACCTTTCCCTCTTTGCAGGCACTGTGGTGAGCCTGGTACTGGAAGGCTGGAGGGATTTGGAATAGCTTTACCGCCACTGACGGGTGGCTGCCACAAAGGCTGTAAGAAAACAAACTTTTGCCTTGCTAATTACAGCCATTTCATTAGAGTGTGAAAATGAGGTAAATAATTATAATACACAAATTATAATGATGGACATTTTCTTTTTAATGGAAGGAGGTATAAATAGCAAGAATGAGATGAAAATGAGAAGCAAAACTTAGGCTACGTGTAAATGGAAAAATCCTAACATTGGGTTTATGGGATCACCTCCTCAGGGTAGTTGTGGACTCGAACAACCAGATGAAGAAGGAACACAAGGCACCACATTGCAGGGAGCAGTCATGCCTTTTGCACTTGGATTTCCTCATAAGGCTCCTTTGCCACCACTTCTCCTTGAGGATCTGAAGGAATGGTTAATGTTGAGGGCTCAGCCAAACTGCGGCTTTGGGAATTCTTATCTATCCTCAAAGTCTTATCTTTTGCTTCAGTTATTTATATTTGCTGACTTCCTTTCCACAGTGCTTATCCAAGTTTATTGTTCAGTTTTACTATTCCTTGGTTAACAATTGCTCCTTTGCACTCAGGAGTTGGCGGTGCTTCAGCAGTGGGTGATTTCTCTGTTTATCTTTACCACCTCCTTCAGGTGTTAGAAGTAACATGCTAACCTTGGAACTATCTCAGCAATCCCAGGAGGCAAATTTTCCCCATAGATTTGCTGTTCCTTTTTTACTTTTCAAGCAACCTTTTTATTTGTAGCACGGTCCTGGACTAGACATGATTCTTGCATTTCTCTACTCATGTAATTTTATTCTTCTTTGGCCAGTGGGTGGGTTGGGTGGGGGTTTTTTTTGTTTATTTGGTTGTGGGTTTTTTTCTGATCCATTCTAGGCAAAGAAAGGGTTAATTAGTCTCAGTAAAACATTGACAGTCACTGGGGACTGCTGCAACTGAGATGAAAAACAAGACTGCACCTGTATGCTGGCAATTTCAGATAGATTCTGGTCAACTATTTTTCTCTAGTGCTTTGTTCTGCCAGCTGCCTCAGTGCTTTGGATGCAGGTGGAAGGATGGACTTTGGTATCTATAAAAAAATTAAATGGTGAAGACCAACTTCCGTCTTACCTCCCCAGGGATCAAAGTGGTTGAATTTCCACAGATCATGGCAAAACACGAAGCTGGTTGCACATGCCTAGTCACTGTGTGGAGGTTTCCACTCTAAAGAAATAGGTCCATATTTTTCCCTCCTTTCTTTCTGGCTTTTTTTCTTTTTGGGTTTTGTTTATTTATTTGTTTGTTTGTTTTTTTGGTTGTTTTTTTTTTTTTTTTGAAAGAGATGGTGGAAGCATGGAAGGAATCCCCAAAACTGATTGACCGTAGCTGAAGGGACAAGCCACCCCTGTGTAACACATACCATGCCACATCACTGCTGTAGTTGTTGTAGCTCCTCCAATAATCCAGAGCAAGGATTGGGAGCTCTACCTGTACAGCTTGATATATGCTTATGAAAGAAGTTCTCACAGATACCCAATAGATTTATGTCACGAAATGCTAGTATATGATGAAAATAAGTCCCACCTGGCTGTGAAGGTGCCTTCATTGCTTGTTGAGAGCAGCAGATAACACATGGACTCTTTGATGATGGGAGATCCATTCTTGCAACAATACAAAACTATTAAATCTCACAGTAGCAAATTCTGCTTGACACAATGGGAACTTTCTGGAGTTGTGCTACACTGTATCATACAATAAGGCTCTCTTTCACATATTTGACTGGTGCTATGATAGAAATAAACAATAGGGAAATAGCAGTACTAAGAAAAGATATTTAAATGTGAGTAGAACATAAGACTTGCAGGATAACAGTCTCCATGAAAGGGCTTTTAGCAAGAGAAAAACCCCAAAACATCCATCAGAAAAGTTTGAGAGTTATGCACTGTTTATGTGGGTTTTAAAAATACTATCAGAAGCAAAAGACAACTGATTTTTTCCCCTCTTTTTTTCAGTGATATATATATATATACATATATATATATATAAAAGCTTAATTTATGTTGTTTTCTTGGGTTGTTGTTTCATATCATTACTGTATAAGCCTACGTCTTTGAAGTGCCATAAAAAAAAAAAGAGGAAAAAATACAGAAGTTGCTAAATGGAGATCAGTGAGTTACAGCAGCTGAAAATAACCTGCATGCATATTGCAATGAGGTATGTGGGGATTTTGGAGGAGGTAGCTGGGCTGGTTTAGTATAATTTTATTTTGAGCTGCCTATGACCTTCTAATGCTAATCTGTTTTTAAACAGTGTATATGCATAACATGGGTAGCTGGCTACAAAATAATATTTTGGTATTAAGAACGATTAGCCAAATCTCACAAGTCAGGGCCTGCAGTGCCCCAAAAAGAACATCTTTTCCTCCTCTCCACCATTGCAGAAAATACTTAGCTGGTTTGCAGCTAGTTCTCACCTGTCTCTACAGCAAGAGGTACCACCACCTGCTGTGTAAGGCAAAATGGAATAAGAGTTGTGCTGAGGATCTTACCTGGTTTAGTATATACACAGTGTGGTCCTATGCATCTGTGCTATTTAGACTTTCTGACTGTGGTGGTAATGCTACATTCAGCTTTGTGTAGGAGGTCTTGCCAGTACTCATTTTGCACTTCTACTTTCATATGTACTCATAGGACAAGACTTTGTCCCGCACGTGTCATATAATTAGTGAATGCTCTTGTACCTGTGATTGCCTAAAGGTGCAAATGAGGTTATGCTTTCTGCTGCAGAGAAAATCAAAGTCTGTGATATCTCTGCATTAGTTCAACCATTGATCTAAGAAGCTGTATCGGGTAATCTAATAAAAATATTACTCTCGCTGTAAACCTTGTCTGACTCTGTAGTAAATGAGTTACTTTTCCTGATAGCTGATGAGAACTTGCATGGTGCTTGAATGGGTTTCTGAACTTTCTATCCACACTCTGCAGTTTTATCTTATGCTTCACAAAATATTGGTATCATTCAGATAAATTACTCACAGTTTCTCTTTGGTATGGACAGTTATGTAAAGCACTTACAATCCTATTCATATGCCTCATTTTATATCCAGACATATGAGTTTTAGCTAATTTTGTTTTACAGAGGATTAATTTAATCTTGTGTTTACAGATTATATTTTTTACAATAGGTGCTATTTGTCATTATCCAATTTTAAGATACTGTAAGCTTGTATGTAACATAATTTTCAAGTTATTTCAAATTGTTCTCCAGTGCAGACATGCGTTTAGTGTAAGTGGTAAGTTTAGTGTAAGTTTGTGTAAAATAGTGGAGCTGAAACCTGAAATGCTCTAATATGTCAATAAATAGTCGTAACTGAGAAAAGTGAATGCTAGTTGCTTAAACAAATAAGCAAGTTTTTACCTCAAATGGACTGAACCTGAAAGACAAGTGTGATTTCCTGAAGAGAACTTCCTTTTTAGTTGTACAAACTTCAGATAGACAAAGTTAGTGGAGAAGGCCTGAGTTGAATGCTGTGCTGTTTTGCTGTTAGCCTTTCACTTGGCAAAGCTTTGCTTTTTAGCCCACATTGAAAGGGGCTTGTATTTGAGGAAGTGCTGGGAATGGCATCTAATGGCATGTGTTTTGTAGTGTGAATGCAGAAATATTCTTGATAAACAGGTGGTACTGGATCTGTCTGATGATGAGGAGCGGTTTGATACTCCACTTACTGAGCATGTTAATGGATTGCCTAGGTCAGCCCTTTGTGCTTTACAAATTTTAGTCTCTCCTATTAGGATTTTTTCTAGAGAGCTACTGTCACCCCTATCATATTGAAAAATGAAAACCAACCAGTCAGTCCTGGATCCCTTCACAAACCTGTACAAGACTTTTTTAATGATGATATACCTAGTTACCCCATTGCAACAAAACTGTGTCCATCAGTAATAACCAAATCCGTAGGAGTGTATGAGTATCACAGTGCTTATTTTCAAAAGTAAAAATTACATTATGAATCCTGACATTGACTAAACTTAAAAGGACTGCCATAGCTCTTTGGATGCCTAAAATAAGACCTTTTTCCCTGCCAAAGGTTTATTTTGTCTGTTAGAAGACAATACAAAACCATTGCATTTTTTGCTTTTAACATTACTCACCTCTGAGGCTTTCCTTTGTGTGGGAAAGGTATATGTGTCTAAGTGATATGAAGCTCAATTTTCTCTTAGTCCCAAAGTACAGGGATTTCTAAACTACTGAAAGAGTGAAGTGCTGAAACAGCAAAGTGCTGAAATAGCATAGGTGTTTCTGAAGAAGTTTCACAGAACTCATCCCTATCTTTGCTCCAACTGCAGTTCTCTTGCAATGTTATTGAGCTATTCCAGTAGCCTTCATATGATCAGATATGAATATGAGGAATAAATACTGATCTTCATGATGAATTAAGTGCCTGAAATATAAATAACAGTGTGGTTAGGGAAGCTTTGCCTATATTAATATGCTTGTTCACTTTACTTGTGCTTAATGCAGAGGGGCATTCTGCATATCTGTTCACTAAAGGCATTTGCATCTTTTCAATTACTTTGCTTAAATGTAAAGTATTGGTGTCAAATGTTGCCCATCTTTTGAATAATCAAAAGGTAAATTATCATTTAAAGTATAAATTAAAAGATCATTAAGGCTTGGGAGTGCAGTACTTCAAAGTCAGGGGAGTCAGAATTGAGGTTTGACAGGCAATTAATTCACCCTCCCATCATTCCCCACTTTTCTGTATATTCATTACAATACTAATCTTGATTACACAGTCACATTTATGTGTGTGCACACACTCATACACACATTTACATCTGTCTCCTAGCCGGTAATTTCAATTGCTTCCAGCTTGCCTTTACACCCACCTTACTCTGCATCCCTTCACATTTGTGTTGGGCAACCTCATCCTTCCCAGCGGGAGCTCCTGCTAGAGACCAAAGAAGCAGGGTAATAGATGACCAGCTGCAGCCCCCTCCCCACAGATGGGTGGTGTGTCCTGCCCAGGGGGTCTCAAGGAGGGGAACTGGCAAGCAGAGGAGAGGCCTCGGTGCTCCTGTGCAAATGAAATGCTCGGATGGCCTGACTTGGCCAAATTTATATGGATCTTCATAGGAATAAGAGTCACAAATGATGCTCCTGCTTAAAATTTCAAGTCCCCAGTTCTCACTGTAAAGGCAGGAGATTTTCTTAATTGAAACCAATGTAAGAATATTTTAACTGGCTATTGTGGTTTGAGACCAAATGACAGTGGGGAGCCTAAATGGGTTTTTAATCACAGTGTATGCAATGCAAAACAAAAAGTCAGTTAAAGTTCACAGACTCAGGCTATGCTAACTAGGCTTACTAGGGCAAGGAGAAACTAGTTTTCCTCAAACTCGTTCTCAGAAAGGGCTGAACCATTTTTGCTACACCTTTTTCTTTTTCTTCAGTATTTCTCTTTATTTGTTTTCCATTCTAGAGTGTGTGCTCTAGTCATTTTCCTACCTGTGGTTAATGTTATTCAAAGAAGACTGTGTAACTGAAACTTTGAGTTCCTTGTGGCTAATCCAGTACCACCTTAATTGTCTGAGAATCCTGAAAATACTAAAAATAAACATGTTTTTCAAGGTGGACAAGGCTGTTTTTCTAAAATCAGAACAAAAAAAAGAAAACTAAGGAGAGTCTTGGTTTTCATCAGAACTTTGTCTATGGCAAACTACCCTGAAATGTAGTGATAATTTAAGTAAATACTTTTCTGCAGAAGAACATTTACCAGGTACGTTTTTGGCTGAATATCAGCAGTTTTGTAGTGGGTATGATTGTGCAAGACATGTATGAAGATGAAAATGGTTCAATTTTCTTTGTGTGTTGAAGGAACATATGACTGAAGTGTCATGTCTGGAGTACAAGTTCCTATTTTTTTACAAATATTAGCAGTAACTTGCTAAAGCCTAATATAACCAAGGCCCAGACTATTCATGTTTTGTAATATTCCTAGCAGCCAATAAATAACCTGTCTCTGCTTTTTCACATGACCTTGATGAACAATTCTGAAAAATAAAGCTGTGTCGTAGTTACATCAGTCCCAATGAAAATGCCACAGTTGTGCAGCCCTGAAAGCTGTGGATTCCCAGATAGCCAAACCACATTGTAAGGCCAAACATTCACAGGATGTCCTGGAGCCCACGATTTTTTCAGTCAAACTTTCTAAATCCTTCTGAAGAAGATGGCTGCAACACAAGTTGACCAAGCATGTTGTCCGATCAGCATGGACAGCTGTGGCTTTAAACAATGAGAGCCATTGTTAGCTCAATTTTAAAGTAGGTCCTTAAAGTTAATGTGATTATGCAAATGCGTCCCTAACTACCATGGCTGTCTTATATCCTTCACAAATGACTGCATTGTCACTTTCCATTATGTGCATACAGTCCTGGTGGTTTGGTGGTATCATTGTATCTCTTGGAAATGGACCATGTAAAGGCCATTCACTGTTGGCACTGCATTGTGCTTTTCCCCAAGCAGGCCAACCTTGACCCACAAATGAGGGTGGTAGAGATTTTCAGGCCGAAACCTGCGTGTGTTATTCACATGATTACTCCCATTGACTTGACTGGAAACTCTTGCAGCAGGCATGTAAGAATTAGGTTAAAATACAGTTATGAAATTAAATCCAGTCCACTCTAAACAGTGATGTATCTGGACAAACCTCTGACAACCTAACTTCTCAGATAAAAGCTTTTGTGTGAAATAAATTGTGGCATGAATTCAAAGATTAATCCATTATTCACTGAGGAAAAGAAAACATTTCAGACAACTTCAGTGTATATTTGTTCCCATGGTATCTGTACTATTATTGTTATTAATTTGATTTTGATCATGAACTACGCTTTTACAGAAATCTATGATCACAGATGAAGAAGCTGAGAAATCTCAGGATCTATGTGTTCTGGAAGGTGGTAGATTTTCAGACAACTCATCAGTTGGGGGACATGACTGATTTCAGACTCTTGGTTGCATTGCTTTCAATGAAAACCAGTGACTTGCAGTTTCAGTTCTCATCACAAAAGACGTTCTCACAGCAATCTCTTGTTTGGATGGTTTTCTCTTTTTCTGTGTGTGGTGTCTGATGTTTGTCTGAGTTTTGTCCTTTATGATTTTTTGTTCTGGTGTGCAAGAGTCTCCATGATCCAAGCACAAGATTCGCAGTCTGATAGATTCAGAATGCTGGTTTGGTTTGGACCTCCTCAGTAAAACATCCTTCCTTTATTTCTAAAATAATAAGTAAGTATATATATATATATAGAGAGAGAGAGAGAGAGAGGCATGAGTATATTTGCATGCACTTACTTAGCTTAAGAAAATGTAAAGGAAAATAATCACCTTTCAGGAAGCCGATGCTTCTCCTTTTGCTGACTTACAGCAGATTTCTAATGAATGCAGACTTCCTCAGAAGATTCAAGGACTTGGAAACTGCAAGGGCGGCACACTTTGTTGTTTGATTTTGCTATTTCTATATGCAACTTCTCATACCATCCTCAGCACTGTGAGACCTGAGTGTTGCTCCAGAACTAGGGTGACCTTGGCCAGCCAGTGTGCACAGTCAGTAGAAATCTAGTCAGTCCAAACCTACATGCATGGCAGCTGGACTCTCCTTCTTCCACAGACCCTAGTTCTACTGGAGAGGTTGGATTAGGGTGTGAAAACCTGCTTTTCAAGACTGAAGCTGTAGCACCCTCAGCACGGCTTCAAGAGAGTACAGGGGCACACTTGGGACATTCATTCTACTGGAAAACTTCCTGTGCCCTAGACAAAAGTGGATTTCTGTTACTGGAAATCCTTTGGAAAAAGTTAATTATGGGTGCTAAAGAGGGAGGAAAAAGAGCTTCTACCACTGACGGGAAGACAAACCAAAGTATCAAATAAATTATCCCATTTACTCCATTCAAGCTGTCAAGTTGCTCCACTGATCAATTGCCAGAGAAGATGGTAACAAGTATTTTTTGGATATCAGACAGCACAGCAAAACTTGGAAGTGACAACTTAACAAGGGAGGGGAGGGTCACTGAAATAATTCAGCATCTTATTTTAATCACCATATTTTCTGCTTTTTGATGCCTGTGGCAAAATTGTGATGCAGGTGTGTGTCAGGTTCACTCCTATCTCATCATATTAGATCTTGTTCTGAGATATAAACAGCAGCTACACCAACTGGATGCAGTGAAGGTTTGTACCAGAAAGCCATGTGTTTCAGAGCAGTGATGGAAGGATGACTATCACATCAGTTCTGTAGCTTATCACCATATAAACTTAGTTTGCGTTTGTTATGGGTTTTCTGTTAGAGGATGTGGCCACAAATCAGAGGTTGGCAAGGAAAGAATTACTCTAACCTCTTTGATTAAGGAAAGTTAAGGCTGTGCCTGCATCAGTGACAGCTCAGGAGGTGAGCCTGTGAGTTGCTGCTCCTGGGGTTCCACCGTGGGACCCTTCTGGGGGTGTCCCAGCAAAAGAATTCATCCCCATCCTGGACAGGCAGGCAGCTGCTGAGAGGGTGCCAAAACTGGGCATAACATGGCCTGTCCTGCCAATTCCTGGTGGGCCTCCCAGCCGGAGGTAAATCACTTCCAGTGAAAGGCTTTTCTTTTTCCTCCTTTACTGGAGGATGTTACTTGAGATACAACCAGAGCTCACTTTTCAGTGAAGATGGTCCGGAACCTGGGGATAGACACCATCCTGAGTGTGTGGGGTCTCTCCTGAGTGGGAATGGCAGGATCCCACCAGCCATGGGCAGGGAAATGATCCATGTCCTTAGCCCTGACTAAGCATGGGCTTGGGCTCACTGCTGTCATGGAGACAAGCGACTTTTATCAATTCATTTTCAGCAGTGTTTGGGCCAGACCCCTGCCTTGTTAAAACAGTTGAAGCAGGTAGGAATCAGAGGGGATGGCCAGTATCAGCAGAGCAGAGCAGAGCAGAGAAGCAAAGTATTATCTCTTTTCTGTATTATTTCACTGAAAGATATTTTAGGCCTTTGACTGCAGCAAACCACGGCTTAATTAAACTCAGTTTAATTCTTTGGTGCAGCAAGGTTTGGCTGGGCAGGTTGGAGCTCTAACCCCTTGCAGATTTCCATTTCCCAGCCAGCAGCACAGGCTAACAGTGTCTTTATCTGCACAGGAAGGTTGAGCCAGCACCCTGGAGGTCTCTGCCTCTGGTAGGAACAAAGATATCAAAACCCATCACTGAAATAGTTACGGCCCCCCTGCACCTTCAGATAACTCCTATGCTGATCTAGGCTGATGAGAGAGTTAATGAAACTTGAAAGAGAGACAGCGGGCAGGAAAGCACACCTGCAGGCACCCTGTCAAAGCTCTTTGGGGACTGCCTTCACTGGGAGGGCCATGGCAGGCTTGCAGCTGGGCTGGCAGGAACTGGGAGATGCAGAGGTGGTCTCTATGGTTAGTGTAGAAACCTGTCTGGGGAGAGCTTCCTGAAACTTTCTTCTTCGATTCTCTGACAGATGTGTGCACAGAGCACATCTTGGAGCTGTGGTGATGAGTAGTGATTGAATCAAGTAGTAAAAGTTGTTTCCCCATGAAACGAAATTTCCTTGGGTGTGAGTCGAGCTAGGCTGTAAATGAGGGCCTGTGCAACCTGAGAAGGGGAGGCTCTTTTACAAAACAACTAAAAAGTCAGCAATTATTCTGATACTTGAATAGATTGGAAAAATGCCTTCTAGAAATGTTGTTTATCAAGAGGGATTGTAGAGAAAAAACCAAGCAACCAACAACCTGATCACAGATAATTTATGGAAAAATAATAACAGAGTGAATATATTTTGCAGTTCTTAACAATGAACTGTATAACCACCGCTGGCTTGCAAACATGGATGAAGGCAGAATTTGGTCTTCTATGATGTACCTTCATTATCTTACCTCCATAAGCCACTGAGAGCAAAGAAGTCACAAACAAGTTTATGCTGGTAGCAGGGTCTTCAGTCAATACTGCTGAGACATCAAAGTCAAGTTCAAAGAAAGGAGCAAACAAAGGGAACAAGTACATTTGGTCAGGAAGCACGACTTCCTTTCGAATTAAGACATTAGCCTGGTGATTGAAAGATGTGTCCAATGTCTTTCCTTGGCCACCCAGGCAGAACACCATCATTGCTCTGGAGCAGCATCTGGGATGTTGCCTGACTCCCCCCATGCTAGGGAACAAGGACACAGGCAAAATGCAGACCAGTGCCTCAAAATCATTCTTTCCCAAACTGAAATATTTTTAACATGCTCTTTAAAAAATGAAACAGCAACCAACAGAAAAAACCAAACCCAATGCATTTTAAATAGATTTCTAGGAACAAGGGATTTTTTCTGTGCTTTGCCATCACACCTTTCTCAAATTATGACTGAGGTAAAAATACAAATAAATATGGCAGGAGTAAGAGGTGATGATTATGATGCTCCTGTCACAACCCTACACACTCTTTACTTATGTGCTTGATTGTGGGAGCTTGTGGGAGGGCTGATTGCCATTGACTTAGCTGGTCTGGATAAGGATCAAGATAACAAATACTGAGGAAAATTCTTCTGGCTTTTTTGACGGATCACTCTATGCTGCAGAATATTCGATGCTGTGCTTGCTCTCTGCTTTACCCTCAGCAGATTTGTTATTTTGCTCCTAACTACTAAGTCTGGCTCTTTCATTCAAGCTCTCATTTTTTTTCCAAACCAATCCAAGCTCTGGCTCTTTTACAATTTAGGCTTAGAGCTGTCACATAGGTCAGACTTGTGGGTGTTGAACCCTTGGGATTCTCTGCATAGAAAGCTGGAGGATTACAGGGCATTAGCTGGGAAACACCTCACACTCTGGTATTTTCTTTTATTTTTGCCCTGGCTCCTTTGCCTCTTCATTTTTAATTAGAGGCACATGTTGAAATGATAATTTAAATTCTTTTCAGAAATCAAAAGAATTCCCACTTACATTATTAAATTATAATTACACTGAAGAAAAAGGTTAATAGAAATTTGATCCAAATATCCACTCTCCATTAAATGAGAACTTGACTGAACCTGCTTTGCCTTCATTTTGGTAGGTTACTCTCGGTTTAAATGGACACAGGATGGCTATACACCTGTGCAAAGGGCCACTGCAAGGCCAGGAAGCTGTCACCAAGAGCATTTACACAGACCTGTCTCGGGATAGGTGTTGCCTGTCTGATGCTCAAGATGGAATTTACCAGATGCATAGGACTTCTCTTGGGCCTCTGAAAGATATGTGTTTCAGACAGCAAGCAGAGCACAGCCACATGGGGATATTTGTATGAGAAAGACATGTAGGAGGTGGCACTTTGCTTCAAAGGAAACCTAGCCAGTGCTGGTGGAGGGAAAATAATTAGGTTCCTGGGTACAGTATCCAAAGAAAGCCTCTTCCTTCGCTCAAGGTGAGCTCCACATGCATGCAGAAACATATGCAAATCAGCCTTGATCTACTAAGTCCTTCGCATTTTCAGTAAAATGAGAAAGCAGGGAAGAAACATTTTCCTCTGTATTAGCTCTTAGTGTGCCCATCAACAAGACAATTATTGCAGTAGTTTTACATGTTTAAAATGGGTTTTAAAGCAACCAAAGGTGTAGAGGGGAAAATGCCCACTCCTGCAGGCAAAGTCTCCGTAGTTCCTGGCACTGGGATAATGATCAGTTTAAACTTATCCAGGACTGGTGCAGTTACCACGTGAGCCTTACAAGGCAGGAGCTTTGCCTTGAAGAACTGTTGTAAGCTTGGTGTTTCTTTCTACCCCCCCCACCGCTTTTTTTTTTTTTTCCCCTTTTTCCTGTGCTGTAACAGGTTGCTTAAGCTGTGTGGCATGCCTCAAGTCAGGCCTTTCCCTCTTTCCACTTTGCACACCATCAAGTCCTGCAGTCCCCTCTCACATCTTGCACAAGCGTTTTTATGGTGTGAGCCTGCAGCTTCGGCACAGGCCAGTGCTCCCACAGACTTCCCCTTCTCTGTAATCCATGCTCAGCACTGGAGTCCTGCCTGCAGTAACTGCTGAGAAACTGCCTCGGGGCTGCCTCTCCCCAGCCCCCCTGGCATTTGGTTGAGAGCCCAAGCCACACGTGTGGGATAGATGTGAAATACAGGCAAAACGTGGAGGGGGCTGCTGCAAGCACTAGTCCCTTCTTACACCGAAAGCTGAAAGCACACAAGAAGGGACCTTTGCAGAGGGGGGAAAAAGGCCTTTTTGCTCCTTCTTTTCTGTGCACTGAATGGTGTGAAGGCTGGTTTATGACTGCAGCTGGGGGGACGAGGCAGGCTGCTGATGAAGTAGCAAAAAGGACTGGAAGGCACCTTTGAGGCTCAGCCCATGGCTACACTTCCATCATGGAGCTGGAGTATGCTCTCAAGAATATCAGTCTGATCTTCAAGGGCATCAACTTAGATTTCTGCAATTTATTTTCAAGCTACTAAATAAAATGCCTTTTTTTTTTTTTCCCGGCAGGTTGCATCTTCTTGTTAGTTTGTTTTGTTGGGAATTATTTTTATCTCTAGCCTTCCTAGGTCTGACTGTCACTCAGCACTTGAGCTGCATGAGGCTCTGCAGGTCTGCCCAATTATTTGCTGTGCAGCATAATGCACCAGGGCTTCAAAGTATATTCTCACCTCTCTTCTTTTAAGACAAGTGTGAAAAAACTTGTTCTACAGTGAGCACTGTGGGAGAAGGGTGGTTTTGCACAAAAGGTGCAGTAGGTCTCCCACTGACTGAAGCTGACCTGGACTTGGGTGTCACTAAACGTGTGCCTTGAGACCACAACATGCTCAGTACTTACTGTTTTGTGCTGTGTTCCTTCCACTTAGCAATCAATGAGGACGGAGGATTTTGAGGCTATCTATGGTGTACAAAACCCTATTCCTTACTTATTCAAGTGCACTGGGAAAAACCTTCTTGGCTTGACTATTGCCTTTAAAACCACCACCAAAACACTAAAGACAAACAAGACTAGGAGACCATATGGTTTAAGTAAAAAAGAACACACTTTATTTATCTACAAGGCAGTACATTGTTGTATAAAAAATTAAGTGCAGATGAAGCTGCACCAAATGCTATTAAGGCAGCAAATTCAAAGGCTGTTATAAAACAACAAAACAATAAAAAAATAAAATAAAATCAGTGTTTTGCCATATCAATAAAGAGTTGATATGGCAGTACAAAGAACCATGTATTTCTAAAAACCTGATTCAGTACACAAGACTCAAGTTAGGGAACAACTAGCTAGACATGGAACAAAAGAGACAACATGAACAAGACAGTGTTCTCCCAAACATATGAAGGTGCAATGCATGCTGTTACAAACCAATGAGAAACAAAACAACACATCCAGACAAAAAAAAAAAATCTCCCATGAACAGTGTTCAAAAATATTGCTTATAAAAAAAGGGGAAAAATATAAATGATGTAAAAAAAAATTAAAACAAAAAGGTCTGAAACGCTAGTGCATAGTCAATTAGCTAACATCAACATTTGTTTTCTTTCCATAAAGCTCTACTGCTCCTTTTACACTAGCAGCATGTCTACACGCTAAGGTCTGTAGCAGCAAAACACAGTATTCATTTGGCATTTACAAAATTAAATTACTGAATAAAAATATATTTTTTCTCATAAATCTATGTTTCATACAGTAATATTTTTTAAAGCAAGCTAATTACCCCCCCCAACAGAAACACACAATGTATAATGGTCTAGAACCAAAACAGAAAAGAGTATTTCAAGAGGCATGGATATTTGAGTATTCACAATCTTGATCAGTTTTCCCCTTTTGCACAGACAAGCGTTTATAGTAATGCTTTTCACTTCAGTATTTTACACCAATGCATTTTGTTCAGTGACTTAAAATATATCTGTTTGAGTACCTGCTCTTTTATTATTAAAGAAAAATAAAAAAAGAAACAAAACCCCACCCCTTGACTAGCACATCACTGAAATAACAATACTGGTGTATTAAGTCTGCTTGATCTCAAAAAGTACAAGAAAAATTGTCTTTATTATAAGTCTGCACTTAAGATCATTAATTACTGATTCAAATTCAATACCTAATAATTTAGGCAAGTATCATTAAAAAAAAAAAACAACTCTTAAGTTGGGTCAAATCCAACAAGAATATATATGCTGAGTGAGTAAATGCACTTTGTGCTGCTCCCAACTGTTGTACCACAACAAAGATAGGCTCTTCTCCCATTCATGAAAAGTTTTCATGCAGAGGAACAGGAATTTCCCAGCAGAGGTGAAGTGTTCTCAAAACCATAATGCTTCTCTATTCGTCAACCTTTTCACATCACCAGAGTCCGGGTGGGGAAGGTGGCCATGTACTTGCGTGCCTGATCTGTCAGAGCCATCTGATCTTCGATTTTCCCACAGGATGCTGACTCCCAGGCGTTGTTCAGATGCTAAATTAGAAAACAGAGAGATTTGAGTTACACGCCATGCGATTTATCCATAGTCCCAGCCAAAGCCAGGCCCGCTTCTAATTAACTGTTGCATGAACATGCAGAAGGATGTTGTCCCATCTCCAGAGAAACTGAAAACTCAAATCTCAACAAAACAAGCAAAAAAAAAAAAAAAATCACCTCTGCTCTTCAGTTAGTGATCACAGGGGCAGGCAGAGCAGATGACCTGCACAGGGGTGCAACACAAGAGTGAGGATCAAAACCTCTGTGCTTCTCTCTCACAGACAATGTCTTTTCTGTGAGGCAAATCTATAGCCTTGCCTTTAATCATTCCTTTATATGACAGGTCTAAAAGAGAATATACTTGGTAGGTGGACTTTACAGTCAACAGAGCACAGTCGGGCTAAAGCCCACAGTTACAATGTTCAGTGCTATGACCTTGCACAAATTCCTGCTGAACCTCTATTCTAGAAATACAACTGTTCTATCCTCGAGTTCCCTAAACAAACCCAACAACCTTGACCACAGCCAATGAAAATTCCCGTGCTCAAGGCTGCTTTCACCTGTGCACAGCGATTAGCACATGCCCACTAGCTCCGCTCCTCCAGCAAAGGAGAAGGGGAGGGGGGCTCGACTCTCAGCAGAAACAGCATTTTAATTATCATGTAAGCCATTTCGCTTCTTGTGGTATTTATGGAGGTTACAGACACCATTTAGTATAATGTTAAAGTGAGATAAACATATCTGCAGAGGGCTGTGCGCACTGTATTTATTTACTCACTACACATGTGAGACGTTTCTCATTGCCTTGAGCTACAAACAGTAATGAAATTTCAAAGCTCTTGGAATTTACCAGTATACACACACTTATTTTTTTTTTCTATTGAACTCTTTCACTTACCCATTGTGTCTGCTTTTCCACATTGAGATATTCCCTAAGCCCTGAATAACAACTCTATTATCACATAGAGTTTGCTGTATGAGTACTCTGCATGCCAGAAATGCACACAATTGTGCTTAACAGAAGGCTGCCAGCCCACAAGGGGTCCTGGTACTGCTGAATAGAAGGATCCTTAAATTATTTTCTGGCCTAAATGTTTAGAGAATGCTCTCCTGACTGTGAACACTGTTATCTGAGACATACAGATAGCAAAAGGCTGGGCAACATACGAAATATAGATACTTTCACATAACATGCCCTAGTCAGGGCACTGGTACAAACACAGGGACCGAGGTTCACTGCCTTGGAGGGCTTACAGTCTGAAGAGGGACCAAACCAGTGAATAGTGAAGCAGAATGGCCAAGATGAGGGAAAGCACGTTAGTCCTCTGTAAACTTCTGCTGGGCTTCCCTAGAGATGGCTTTCTCTTCTCTGTAGAGAAGTACCAAATATCATCTCTGCTCCTGATGCCATTTTGCAAGCAAAACTCCTGCTGAGCTTCTGTGGGAGTTCCCTATCTGAAGGAGAACCAGGTCAGACCTCAAATCATTAAGTTTCTGCAGCTTTTTATGGGAAAGCTGCATCTGCAAGGTGAACAAACATGCCACACACCTCTTTTCTAGAGCAGTTCAACGCAGGCTGGCTGTATACCCTGTGCTGTGGCTCAGACTAAGGCACATGCCACAGCCAGACAGCAGGTGTGACATACTTTCTGCATGCCGCAGACATGCATGCAACACGCCACAGCTTCTTTTATGTTTTGGTAAACAGCTTCCAGGGTAACTTTTTCAAAGGCACCTACATAAGCTGGGAACCAACAAGCTCCTATTGATCCTCAGTGGGACTCAGGCACCTGTGAATATTTTCCCCTACTCTTTTAGAGGTATTTGTATCAGGGACCAAATCAATGCCTGGTACGATGCCACTGGTGTTACTTAGAAGTTGAATTTGATCTGTACACCTCAAAAACAGTTGGTAGTTCCAGAATATCCGTCATTTTTACACGAATACGTGTCTGACAGGTACTTCCCTATGATCCCCCCAAAGCTTCAATACACTGGTCCAGAAATGAGAGATCAGCAGTCTCTTAAATAACTGAAAAATTGTAAGGAAAAGTCCATTTGTCACTGTACGTCAATTTTTAAAAAATAGAAGTAACTTCAGGCAAGGAGTGTCCCTATTTCCTAAATTAGGCTTAATCATTAATATCTACACTGGTTCTTTGTATTAGCAGCCATGTGCCTGGTAGAAAAAAAAATAATAAATCTGTATCCTGGTATCTCCAACATCTCAGCAGGCTGCTACATGTCACTCATTCCACTGAGAGCCTGGTCTTCATTTAACCTGATGTCATTGTGGCAGAAGCTGCTCAGGCAGGCAGTAACCCTCTGCCCTCCCACCGGGCTCGGCCACCGTGGGGAGCACTCAGAGGTAGTTACAGCAAGCAACAGGAGGACCAGCTCAACCCCACACTTGAGCCTGCTTCAAATGACTTCAGTTTTGCTGTAGGGATAGCATGGGAGAATATCCTCACACAGTTTTGACCCATGTATTAATTTTCTCAGAAATGCATTACACTAATTTTTTCCTCCTGTGACAAACTTATAAGAAGAGACTAACTTTGCATCTCAGTGAGAGCTTTGCTCTAGTGAAGAAAGCAGAATATGACCAAGAGTAATGTCTTCTGATGTAGCATATTTACTAAGACAGTTTTCAGTTCTACCCTGGGGAAGTCAGAGAACATTTACAGTGGGTATTTTTAATAAACATTTTCTGTCTAAAGTCTTGACTCTTGGCAGCCAACACAAACCAAAGCACAATGCCTTTGCCTTGCAAGCCCTGCAGTGCAGTGCCAGAGGCACGTGTGAAAGTCATCCTGACGCAAGAAGATTTCCTTCCCTCCTTGGCAGGGAATGCTGGATCCCACAACCCAGGCAGAGCACCTTGATGGGCCTGGTCACACACAGCTACGGGATCTCTTAGTAAAAAGGATAAAAAGGGATACCACAAGGACTCCTTCCATGCCAGGTTCGCAGCAAGTACTGACAGGGCTGATACAAGACAGTAGCAGTGCCTCAGAGAAAGCAGTGCTCCTCAAATGCATCACAAGAGACCCAGGGAGAAAGCAAGAGGCACATAGGAAAACAGCACAGAAACCCCTGTCAGAACACTCTTTTTGCAGAAAGCTCATTGCATCCTCCTGATCATGTTTAAAGTTTCAATTCTGCAAATCAGTGCATGGAAACACAAGAGCTTTGTAACCAGAAGTCAAAAGGCCTGATCCAAAACCCACCAGAACTGATGGACATGTGTTCATTGATTCAGTGGATTCACTCTACCTAAATTCAGTCATTTAAGAGTGAGGTGTTTGTTTTGGCACCTAAATTCCCAGACACTGGGGAGTGAAAGAGATTTCCACAGTAAATTCTTCCCATATACATAATTTTTAAATTGCCTCCAAGAGTAGCAGACTAGGTATAGTTTTGCTGTCAATTAGAAGAGTTTAAGCCTTTTCAGCCAGTACTTCCAGCTGTATTTTTCTCTTCTACACACAGCCATTTCTCCCCTTAAGTTAAATCAGGGAGTGGGGGGAAGAAAAAGGTATACAACTAAAAATTTCCACAGGATAAAATTACAGACCCATAGCACAATTCCAGCTACATAATTCTCCCTACCCCTTTTTTTTTTTCCCCTCTTTTTTTTTTTTTTCTTACTTCAATAATACTGCCAGCATATCCTTCTCCTGGCAGTAAAACTACCTTACTTATCCTGTAATATGCCTTCAACTGCCCTCAGGCAGACGTGAACTGTAAACAAACCGTCAAAGTTGTAACTGGGACATCCAGTTAAAGCACTTTAAATAAAAACTTGGACCACCTAAAGAAAACAAGACTGGAGTAAAAGAAGAAAAGATTGTGAAAAGGTGCTTTTCTAACAGAACTTGTCCTACTGCACTCGTAGCTGGGATCGCCTTTTCACATGCTGTCTCTAGAGCTTAAGAAAGCTCCTGTGTTACAACACCTTGTGTGTTAGGAACTGATGCCAAAACCAAACATCGCTGCAGTCCTGCAGTACTGAGCTCCAAAACTGATGAAAGTGCAGCAAAAATCCTTGGGCAAAGAACTGTGTTGGGAAACAGATTTTAAATCTCCACTTTGCTGGCAAGTATCTTCAGTAACTCCAGCAAAGTTAGTGGTTTTACACACATTCCCATTAATTTAGCCAAGCTGTGCTGGCATTTATAAAAACAACAACAACAACAATAACAACAGCAACAACAACAGATAGCTAAGATTTTTAAAATATTTAGAGGGCTCAAACTATTTGAAGGTCTCTTATCATGTTTTCCTGCTGCAAAAAGCTGGATTTCTTGCCATTTTTCCCTCAGATTGCATGGTATGGATAGTTTGCAGAACATACCACTGCCTGAAAAGAGTGCTTGGAACAGAAATGTAACACTCCTTCCAAAACAGTAAAACAGTGTCCTAAAAAAACCAATTTCTTAGCAGACTGCAATGAATATCATGTAGAATAACATGGCTTTCTGTTCTGTAAGGATGCAGTACCAAGAGCAGCCGTTTTACTTATCAATACCAGACAGTAAAGACTAATGAAAAACTCAAGTGATCATAAATGAATTCTACTTCATATGCCAAGACAGACCATTTCTGCTTGTGTTGCTAGTTCTCCCCTCGAGCATGGGACAGACTTCTCCTAAACTCTGGGGCTTTCCCAGTTGCTCAGAAATACAGCTTGCTAAATGTGACAGAAGAAGATGGTTCAACTTTACAGCTTTTATAAGCATGATACCAGAGCTAGAAAAAGCTATTTGACGGCACTGTTAAGAGCTTAACCCTGAAGCCCTTGCTCAGACAAAATTCCTGCTCAAGATGTGTGAACTTTCCAAGTAAGATTAATGGACGGGATATGGAAGTGGTCTAAGCATCTGCAGCTCACACTAGGATATTCAGTCCCTTTCCAATTTTGTCCTTAAATAATTTTTTTTTCCACAGATCAGAATACATTGCTGCAAATGGGTAATAGTTAAGTTGTCACTTTTGGTCTTTCTAAAAGTTCACCACCAGCTTAGGACAGCTCTATCTGATCTGTTTGCAATGCAAATTCTGCTGCCCTGGATGGAAAACATGCAATGACTGATCTGTAACTTCGAAGCTGCTCTTGCTCCCTCCCCTGTGCCAAGCACAGCTCTTTCCTGTACACATCAGTCACTGGTGAGAGAAGGGGCAACACAAGTGAGGGAAACCCATGGGACTACCTTCCCTTGCTGCGCAAATCTCAAACACAGCATGCTTCCCCCTCTCCCTTGATTAAACAAAGAAGAGTACTAGATTTCAGGGTCTTCCTGCCCCAGAAAAGCCATGGAGGAAAACAAGAGAAAGCCTGCTGTGGCAGGAGATGATGCTGCCTTCCTGGACATTTTATCTTACAACCAGCTGCAAATGAAATAACATTTCACTTTTTAAACTGAGAAAATTAAGCTTCATGACAGCTTACACTCTTGAAAAAAGGTTAACCAAGTAACTGTTTTAAAATCCTTTAAACTTACTCTTTAAAGAAAATGGTTACATAAACCGCTGAAAGTCAGGAAATTCGAGCTGAAACGTGTCAGTCTGTGGTTAAAAAATGGAAAGTGACAGGAGCTAGGGGTTGAAGAACGTTCTCTTTAGCTTGCAGGGCTTCTACCTTGTGTTGTTTCCTTTGTTACTGGGGGAAGAAGATATCAAAGCAGCGCTATTTTCTTAAAAGGTTCCATTTCATGGTGTCTTTTGATAGCCTGCAGGGTTAGGTGGAAGGTCTGTGATTTAGCCTACTTTTCTATCTGTTACAATGTCTGTGTTAGGATAATTTGTATTATGTACCGCTACTGTTACAGAACATAATGTGAAATAAAATCTAACTTTTACACAGGAAGGGCCAGAAACAGAGGTTTTTTATGTAACCTCTTACAAGGCACTATTCGAGCACATGCTCGGTGTTGGAGTAGGTTATCCCAAAATCTTAATCCTTGGAAAAGTTGCTCATAAGGCCAGAACCTCCCTGCCACATAAGTGACAAAAATATAGGATGCAAAAATACAGGTTTTAACTAACTCCACCAATATAAAGCAGAAGTATTTGGGATCTGTGCAATGGACTGTTAAGTCCATCCCAAGGAAACATGTGGGTTTGGGTGAGACACCGCCTGTTCCTGCTGGCAAGATAATATTTGATGTACAACCATGAGATTTGTTGAGTAGGACAAAAAAACTGGCTGAACCTTCACACCTTACCAGAAAGATCTTACACACAACTACCTTTACATCCAATGTCGGAGAGAGACTTAACCAGAGGACTGAATGGGAATCAAGCCCAAACTCTTCTTGGGTCTAAGAGGTCTTCTCCTCCCATTGCTCTAGTACAACATTGACACCACCATACTCCCAGTGCTGTTGTATGCAGCTACCTGACCTCACATGCCAAATTGTGCAACATGCTGTTCCTCCTAAGTGATCATGAATCATCTTGTGCTATCTGATGCGGTCATCAGCTATTATTTACTACATTGCATATGATCAGTTGTGTATCCAAAATGCAGGAAAAAATATCCTTGGAGATTTGTTTGAACATTTGTTACTCTTGCCTTCTTTGGAATTTAACAGCAAAACAATAAGTAATCAAGCATTTTGATTGGTTTATTGCTAGCCAAATATCTTTTTGTAAATGAAGAGCAAATTACGAAAGCAATGAAAAATACTGTGACCTGGTAAATATACTGCCTCCCTCTCATACAAGTTCAAATTTAAAAGAAAAGGGAGTTTTGAAACCCAAGCATATTAGAAAAATAAGTTCTGTGCTCTCTTTCTTTCTTTCTTCCCTCTTCACACACAGATCCCAAGGTGCAGAGAGTGCTATAATTCTTACTTGGACTGAAGACAATGAGTTTGCCTAAGAACAGTTGGATCAGGTCCAAAATATTAACAGCAGCAATGTCAACATACACAGACAAAATTAAGTTTCACCCAGAGGAGTTTCCTCGTGTTTCAAGTCAATTTGCATGGAATCAATGGATTTAGACCAGTGTTCACGTGTGTCCATGCATGTGCTCATGTATGAGGCAATATACTAAATTAGAAACTGGGAAGTGTAGAAAGAGTAAAACAAAACATGCTAAAAACTGATTACGTACAAAATGCAACTGATCAACATGCATAAACAATAACCTTCTCCATCGCTTTGCACCCTTTAGACATGCTATGTCCTCATCATACAAGTCCATTTGTGCTGGGGTGGAAGAGGAGAAGCATTAGGGACAGAGCAGCAGCAGTTTTTGGTGTGAAAAAGAGCTAGGCCACACGTCTTTACTGAGCCTCACGGGGCCAAATTTTTCCCCTCTGAAATGAAGTCAAGCAGTCTTACCATTACTTTTGATCATGATACCAAATCCAAGTCAGAGAGCGCAGCCATTGGCAGACAATACTGCATTATTATAAAAAGCCTGTATTTCGTTCTGAAAAAGCTGTCTCTGCCACCATCGCAGACACCCCTAGCCTTCATCTAAGATTATATTTCAGCTGAAAAGTTTAATGTTTCATCAGCAGAGAGAACAATTTTACCTTCATATTAGTACAACAAGAAACTGCATACTAAGTATTAATTTGGGGTCTTTTTACAACTACTTTTTCTTTCAGTTCAACACGCTTTAAACTCTGGGATGAGTTGGGAAGTCCTATTTAACTCAGTTCCAACTTAAGAAAAAGTCCTCTTTATCCAAACAATGAGAATACCTGACTTTTAACATGCTTTTCCTGAGAAAGGACTGAAGAATTGAATCCAGAATGATCCACAAATTGACTTGTGTAAACTTCCTGAACAAAATCAGCATGAGTGAGGACAGAAGGTTAAACAAGCCCTTTCATTTACAGCAGCTTATAAAGAAATTATTTTTAGATAGCAGGAAATATAACACTGTTACACCAAAGATCAAAGGATCCTATTTTACAGGCACCTCAGATGCTTCTTTTTTATTACAGCCAGAGTGCAGGCAACTACCACTAACAGGACAACACACAGAATATGCTGTTTAGCTACCTGAAAATGTTGCCCTAAACCTATGGAGTAGCCTGGAGTTTGGCTAGGGTCACAGGTCACAGTTGGCATGCTGGCAAGGCAGCAGAGCTGAGACAGATGTCCAGGAACTTCAGCAACTCCCTGCAAAGCTGGAGACCTCTGTTCCTTTGCCATGATGTGTCTAAATTCAGTCCCTATATACCTGCCCTAGACCAAGGGCAATGGATCTTCAAACCCTTCTCTCAGCCATCTACCACAGTGTAGTTAAAAAAATAGAGTTCATGAGAAAAGAGAAGATAAGCAATAGAGTATGAGTCTTTGGCCCCTACAGACACCCCTGTGCCGAGGGGAGACGTAGTCCCTGCTCTCCAAAGCTGTTTTTCATCAAATAAACCTGCAGCGCACAATACAAGCCTACTGCATGGCAAACCGTGCCAAACGGAGACGTGTAAAATTTTATTATCTCCCTTTTTAATGCCTGGGTAGAAATGTTTAATCAAAATCAGCCTTTGTTCATTCCTTCCTACTGTAAGTAAACCTTAATGTAAATTCTGGAAAGACGGAGGAAAGAAAGGATTATCATGTGGACTATCTGTCTGAAAGTCATGAACTACCGAGTTACAATTTCCTTTCTGACAGTGACTCACCCTGGGGAATGACACGCTTTCCTTTAATTCTCCCGCATGGAGAAGGGCTACAAAAATCACATTCATCTACCTCAAAAATAGGGGTTGTGGTGGAAGGATAATTAATCACTATCTACATTCTGTTTCATTTTCTGAATGACTTGTTGTGGGGCCCATCTAAAGTCCACAAGAGCTGACAAACCGGCTACTAATGACTTTGGTGGACTTTAGATTAGGTCTTATGTAACAGCTCTGTTCTAAAATGTAGCAAATGTAGACGTTTGTTAAGACTTGGAAAAAACATAGATAAGTAAAACTCAGCCTCACATCTGTCTTACATTACAACAATCACACATTTAATAAATTTCAGAGGTGCCCATATGTACAGCTGGCCATAAGGGTTAAAGGCTCTTTCAGACTGCCAGTTACAAATGCATTTCTGGACCAGCCTCAGCCAACACTCAGGGAAAGGTCACCCTGGTGCTGGCCTGGATGGGCAACACTGGCCACACCTGTGTCAGGCAGTGCTGGAGTCTTCTCCTCTCACACCTAGGCCAGTGACAAGTTCTGGCCACCACCAAACCAATCAACTCCCCTGCTCTCCAAAACAGCAGTGCTGCCTACAAGAAGTCCATAGAAAAAAGCCTCTGGCCCACATTAATTCTCAGTCCTACCAATTTAACGTTGCATCCCGCTGAGTTACAACACCCCACACATGGCGCTATGCCCCATTTAGCTTCCTGGCACAGCTGAAGCAACTGTGTCCTCACGTTCCACAGGTAAAGTGATATCCTCAGCCACATTCACCTGAACATCTCATTCTTCCATCCTCAAAACTTAAAATCAGTCTCTGAGAAAACAATATATATATGTGTATATATATATATATATTTATATGCAAAGGATATTTTTATCAAACAATAGTTACCTGCAGAGGACTAGCTAGTGGCCTGTTTCTAGGTGCTGCAACTGTTTTGTGAAAACTACCATCCTCTTCAGACACAGGCATCTTTAAAATGGAGCTGGTAAGAAGATTCTGAACAGGAAAAGAAAAAACAAACAAACAAACAAAAATGGTTTTCAGCAACTAACAGGAACAACCTGAATTCAGATGTGTTAAAAGCAAGCTCAGCCAGTCTGCAGAAGTTGTCACACTGGGTAGTCACAGATGGGGAGCAGATCTCAGCCTGGGGTCCCTGGGACTTGGCTTTGCAGGAGCATTGCCATGTCCAAAGCTTTTCCATCCAGCGAAACTTCCAAATGCAAGAATAACAGTAACACTGGATAGTCCCAGGAGTCCTGGCAAAGCAGAGGAAACCACTCTCATGCAAGGTCTCCTTTGCACAAACCAAGAGAGACTCGCTCTTTCTTTTACCAGTTTTTAACTGCACAATCTGGACATTTCTATACAAATGCAGGTGTCCTCCTAGAGCAGGCTCTTCCCGAAGTCTGTGGGCTGCAAAATGACTGCAACTTCTGATACCTTCTATAGGCAGTACAGTGATCTAATCAAGAGTGGGAGTTCACCTTTTATGTTTAGTGCAGGAAAATGATACAGAAATAATGAATAATGCCTGATTGCGAAGAAGGTCAGACAAAATATTTTCTCTCTTGCATATAAGAACTGAACAGGGATGTAGAACAAAAAAATTATTTGATGGTGTGAAAACTTACTGGCACATCTTCCATAGTAGACCCAGGTGTAAAGAGCTGAGTGTTCAGGTTTTCTCCTTCCCAGTGATTTGAGCAAAAAAAATTTCCAGCTTTATCTGTTGGAGACTCCACCTGAAAGCAAGAAAGGCATAATAACAACCAGTACCTAAGTGACCAGGAGATTTCTGTCAGTTGCTTAATAAATTGAATAAATATTCTTCACAGCTGTGTCTAATGCCTGTTTACAGTAACATCTTTTATAACACCCTTGCTCTTTGCAGAAGAAAAAAATTAGAGGTCCTCAAAAAAATCCCCATCTAAAAAAACTTTGAATACTTGCACTCAGTGCTCTGTCAGTATTCAGGAGTTTAATCCCCTAGAAAGGATTGAGAATATATGTATTTTTAGAACTTCAGTGACAAAGTAATATAATTCAATGTCCTCAAATGTTCAGGTTTCTAAGTCACTCCGTGGAGCTTGGTCCCCATGGGGTTCTTCTATATTTTTCACCAATATTTGAAAGATTCGATCCAAATTCCTATCTAATTTTTCTTTTCTTTTTAAGTTTCAAACGAAAACTGCATTAGAACAGCCCAAGCAAACCCCTGCTGAAAACAGCAGAAAGACTTCTATGGAAATCAATGGGAGATGAATTAGGCGTGCCTAGTATACTATATGGAACCGACACTAAGATCTCGGGGCTCACATGAAAGAAAAACAGAGCACAGCTATTTAACAGAAAAGGTATTCGTGTAAGTTTCTCAGAAAGAGTTCTGAATTAAATTGCCTCAGGTAAGTTTGAGATTTACCTCTTGTTTGATTTTCTTCAGCAAAGGGGGTCCACTTTCATGTAGCCCAGCCACCATTGCAGATTCCTCCGACTCCTGCTTGATAACATCCTGCAGATCTTCTACAAGATGAGTCGGAGTTTGAGGCTGAAAGGAAGAAACGTTATATCCAAGTCCCAGAACATCCCTCTGCGCTAATATCAAAGCAACTTTTATCATTGTTTCCTGCTTACCAGCATCTTCAAAGGACCGTATTTGATTTCCTGAGCTGCAAGTGCGTTTTTGAATGGAGTGGGTGTTCTTGGAGAGCTTTCTAATATCGACCTCTTGATTGCTGGAGTTCTGAAACTTTGAAAAGAGGGAGAGGAACTTTAAAGGAAGATGCTTGGAAATACTACCTCTTTATAGAAATATGTGCATACAGGCAGTGGCTGTTGTAAGACTTGGGGAAATATTTCCCTGCAAGCCTATAATCCATTTCGCTTTTCTGGCAGAACATTTATTTTACTCTGATAAGGTGTAATGGCTTTATTTTAAAAACTGGTCAGCCTATATGCATGACTGTACTGTATAAATAACCTACCACCACAGTCATGAAGCGGAAGTTTTACTCCAAACTAAGAAAAATCTGAATCTGTTAGCAAACAACTCTGGGAGAAGCATAGAATCATAGAATGGCTTAGGTTGGAAGGGACCTTCAATATCATAGAATCATAGAATCAACCAGGTTGGAAAAGACCTCTGAGATCATCAAGTCCAACCCTTACCATCTAGTTTTAAACTCCCTGCCACAGGCAGTGACACCTTCCCCTAGATCAGGTTGTCCTGGGCTTCATCCACCCTGGCCTAGGACACATCCAGGGATGAGGCAGCCACAGCTTCTCTGGGCAACCTGTTTCACTGCCTCACCACTCTCTCAGCAAAGAATTTTTTCCCTGTATCTGGTCTAAACCTGCCCTCTTTCAGACTGAAGCAAACACTGACCCAGCACTTTGGTTGTATGCAAACCTGAAGAAATGAACCCTCATGAGTCCAACACGACAACAGACTTACACATGGTTTTCCTTCTGAGCTTTGAAAGTTTGCTCCCTGTGGAACGGGGCGGTACCTGCCGTCTTATGGCCACATACTGGTGTGGAAGTGAGTGCAGGGTTGTCCAGGTTCAAGTTTTCATGATTGGATGAGGTGTTTAAGAACTGCAGGTTGGGAAAGAAAAAATTAACAGGAATATCCAGATTACACAGTTGACTTGTTAAGATGACACCGTTGAACAAAAGAAAAAGAAATTCTTTTCTTCTGATTGACATGAGTCACTGTCCTGGCCCTTTGATGCGAGGAGGTGTATCTGGGATACCTGACTACACTGTGACAAAATACTCAACAGTTTGGCTGGAGCACTTAGGAAGCCAAACCACGCAATTCTAGCGAGGAAAGTTCTAAAGAAAATGACACTCGGTTCCAATGAGAAACACTTTCTACCACTCTAAGAGACAAATCTTAAAAGCTTGATTTGGATTTTCTCCAAATAAATTTTAATTAAGAGCAGTGTGCCCAAGTAAGAACTGGGTGAAAATGAGTAAAGGGATGTTTCAGAAACAAACCCAGGGTTTATTCCACAGGGTTAAATTCCACAAAGATTTACATGGGGAATCTAGGGGCTTTTAAAGCAGTAAATGAAGTGTTTATGACAGGAAAATAAATTTCCTATCATCTCTCTCAAAACAAAATGTTTTGTTTTCACAGCATAAAATAAGAACTGCCACCTGTGATGGGTGAGTGGAGTGTTTTGGAATAGAAACAGCTAACTGAAAACGAGGCAGCAGTATTTGTTTGGATAAAATTGCCCTTGCATGTTTCTACCTAGTAACCTAAAATATTGTTTCTATTTCTAGCATCTACAAATCTGTGAGCATAGTGATATCCTCTACTCTAATAAGAATTCAATGTATTACCTTCTAGACTCAACTTGCCACTTTATAAAAATGTGGTGTCTAAGAAAATCCTTCTTTCACTGGATAAATGACATGGGATTATAATACCTAGCAGGTAACAGGAAATAAGTGGGAGATCATTACATTAAATCTTTTGCTATCCTTTATGAAATAGTGTTTCTTTGACTTCAAAGACTAAAGCAAAACCAAGGCAAAACAACACAAACAGACAAACAAAAAATCCAAAACACTTTTAAATAGTGCTACAGCTGTGAAACAAAGCAACCATTATCAGGAATTTGGAAATGCATGCCAAGCCATTTTAACAGGCCATTTTCCTCCTCATTCCTATTCCACTCCAACCCACATGGCCTGGGCTGAGGACGGCAAGTGTGATTTGAATTTTCTGGTTGTTGTCCGTTTGTCTCACAACCTGAATGCTATTTAAATGCAGTTTGGGGTTTTCAAGGTCAATGAATCATACTGTAAGTGGACAGAGATGGAAAGTATTACAAATGATCAGAAATGTTAAACTCTAGTAGTTAGAGTTAGCAGCAAGAGCAAAGCAAGGCATCTCATTCCCCTAAAGAAATGATCCAAAAAGGAAAAAAAAAAAACACAAAAAACCAAGCCCCACAGATGAATTTAGAAGAGAAAGAGAAAGAAAAGAAGAGAATCAACAGTTAGCTTGCTGATTAACTAAACTCAGTGGTGAAGACTAAGAGCAGTGAGAAGATTCAAACACGGAGTGAAAATCAACAAGCACAACGGTAATTAGTCATTTGTTCCAAAGGATTAGTTTCTAAATTGTTAAGACTGGGGTGACTTTTGAGAATTTAGTAACATCTGTGCAGAAGTCTTGATCTACCTGCGAGGGAGAGAAGGGCAGGCTTTTGACAGGGGAGCGCTTAGGAGGAGTTGAGCTGCTGACGTCAGCTAGGACCAAGGTGCTACCGTGGCCACTGGCTAAGGGGCTGGAGTGCCCTCTCCTTTTGCGAAGAAGGACCCACGGAGCCGCACTGCCCTGTGAGGCAGATAAGGTCTTTGGTGAGCTGAGAGAGCCCTGACTTGACATGACTAGACATGCCTCAAATTTGACATGGCTCAAATTTGTGATGGGGTATTCTTGAGGTCTACAAGAACTGGCCTCTCTTTGCTGAAGCTGTGCAACTTTGCCTGAGGGAGCTCTGATAGCTAAAGTTTCTGTGTCTTCAAAGAATTCAAAACTGCTGAGATCACCCCATGATGAAGGATTCTGAAACAACGTGGGAGGCACGGAGGTATAAGACAGTGTATAGTGCCACCTCATGAAAATACAGCGCTAGGATATGCCTGTAACCAATAACAAGTAGTTCCCAGTTCAATTCAGCCTGACCCTGTTTATGTGAGTAGAAGACTGTGTTTTCAATACATACCTTGATCACATCAAACTGTCTAACATTCTAATAGTGTTGCTGGCAACTGAGTCTCTAAAGAATGAGTCACATTATGTCCTCATTATCTATTTGCCCAGTGTTTTCTGCTTGGTATGAAGATGGTGCCTTTCGCTAGCAAAACGTGCTCTAAACAAAAACTCCTAACCTGCAAGCCTGCTCTGGATGTGCTGAAAGGGACACGATGCCACATGAAGCAGACACCTCTGCTGCTGAAGGATGTTGCCACCAACAAACATATTTCAATGTGCTACTTCAGTACGTGTATCACCCCAGAGAAACAACAAGAAAAGGCCCATGTCAATGTCAGTCAGATACTTGGCATTTCAATATGTGTTTACAGTCCTTCACATATGCCAGGTCAAGATCCTTAAACTTTGAGAACCAGCTACTGAAGCTAACAGCCACACATAAACCTACGGCATGTATCACTTCAAATATAAATAAGTATCATTTCCTCGTTTAAAATCTTTCACAGTGTCTCTGATTTTATTTTAAGGAGACCTAATGTTGAGAGATCGTTTCAAGCTCCTACTGTACAGCTTGCCAAAAGTCATGTTCCCACACCAAGGTGTAGCAGGAAAGGGAGACACCCACAAAAAGCATACGCATCCATGCTCGAGGGCTTCATTTACGAGCAGCTATATTTTGTTATGTCAGGAGATAAGCTTCAGATCCTGGAGCAACTAGAAATTACTCGAAAAAAAACAACAAACACATTTAGGACAGTCCCAGCTCCTCTCCCCTTACTCTTTGACCATGCACAAATCCACCTGAGGTGGCAAGTCTACTTACGGAGTCTAATAAGTGGAGTGTTTCTGCAAATTCTAAGAGATTCTTAACATTATCCAGGATGTTGCTCTGGTGAACAATCATGCACCGTGCAGGGGATGCACTTTCCTCAGGTAAGCAACCGTGATCCACCGGTGGAGATGGAGTACAGTGGTGATGTTCCCCCAAACAGGAAACAGGTGCACTGTCACCACTGGTCCTGCTACTGTCAGCAATTGTGGTGCTGTGCCAGCCTGTGTAGTTTGATGTGTGGTTCTGTGTCTAGAGGAAGAAGGAAAAAAAAAAAAAAGAAAAGGGAGGGGGGAAAGGCAGAAGGAACTTAGCGATGAAATTGCACAAGGTGTCAGATGCCACTGGAAGAAAGATAACAGTTGCATCATCATCTAAAAGCTTATGCCTATGAAACATTTGTCAAGATGTTTCCTTTCATCAGTGCAAGACCTTGCTTTAAGTAATATTAGCATTGTATTTGTTATCCCAAAGTTACCTTGTAATTCAATTCCAGGATTATAGGCATATATCATTACTAATACATTATCAATTCAATCTGTGTTCCACCAAGAGCTCAAAAAATGTCTGCAAGTCGTTTTCTGTCAGGAGCAAGAAACAGTAGGATTTCCCTACTGAGTGTTCAGCACTGTAGAAGGCTAAAGGGTTTAAGAGTTAGAGTTGCTTTTGTCTGCTTATCTCCTTGTCTTCTGCTATCCCTGTCTAATGCTACAGCTTACACCAATGCAATGAAGAGGCTGTCAAATCAATGTGGTTAGGAAAGCAGAAGAGCAAACTAACAGAAGTTTCTTTCCAGTGTGATCATGCAACAGAAGAAATTGCAAAACATTAACTAAAGTTAAAAAGTGGCCAAACTAACGTATCATGCATGCAGCTGTTTTACTATTAATTTCAATATTACCCAAAAAAAAGGAAAAAAAAAGGAAAAAAAAAAAAGAATCTGCTGGCTATCACCTATCTTCAAGAACGATTTTGGGATTCTTGGCTTTGGTGATGGTGTTAAGTAATGACGTAAGGGTTTTCACACATTAACATCCAATGGCATATACAACGAAGAGTGAGAATTCAGTAATAGCCAGCACTTGCTCCACACATGCAGTTATGAAGAATCTAACATTATTTGGAGTAAAACAAACTGTCAAACATGCACCAAGTCCGAAGCTTACAAAGTGTAAAAAACACAGCTGAAGGAAAGAATACAACAGAGAAGAAAAATCTAATGCACAGGCACTACATTTTCATCACATGAACCATTGCACACTTTTGGAAATGCAGACCTCATTGATCAAAGATCTGTAGGATTTTTGATTTTTGTACAATCGTTATGCTTCCAATACTACATCATGTTACAGACCCCAGTCCTGCTCCCACTTTACAAAGTAAAATACCTGCAAATTGTTTGTTTTTAATAGAAGAATTTATGAAGCAAACGTAGATTATATGTGTGCTATGTTTCATTGTTTCAAAACAGAAATATAGAGCCTTGATTAGTACTGAAGGCAGAAGGGGAGTAAAAAGTTAAAAAGACAAGCACTGGGGTAAGGCTGCTATCCCTCCATCCAAGCACACGGTGACAATCTTACTGGTAATGCCTGCTGCCCTTTCAGTTCATTCTCAGTCGACATTAGTAGCAACTCTAATTCCTTTATTCGTTTTTCTTTCTCAGGGTCTTCATCATTATAGTGTCTCTGAAATTAAGAGTTAAGGGAAAAGAAAAGATAAAGGTCTGATAGGATGTAGCAACTGCAATGCTTATGGCTTGCCGACCTGTGGTTATAACAGCCAAATTAGATTCAAAGATGAAAAAGCATCAATTGTGCTTTCCACTACCAAAGTCCCTGCTGAATTTCAGTATAGACATTTGAAATGGAGAAAGTGAAAGCTATCACACCAGATGTCAACTACCGTGTTTTAAATCCACTTCAGAAGGAGCAATTATTTGCCATGTTAGACCTCCCCCACCTTCCCCATTTTCTCTTTTCACCGCACTTAATACATTAGAATGCTTCCTTAATATACGATATCTGCATTTACATTTATCAAATATTGAAGAAATTAACTCTTGAAATGAGGCTTAAGTTATCTACCTGGATAGCTGCAGCAGCTGGCTGAGGAACATTGACAATATTTACATGCAGTGCTACTGGATATGGGATCTGACCAGGAACCTAGGCCAAAAAGCAAAAGACACTAAAAGTTAATACTTCTATCCTATTATCTGCTTGCACTGTGAATTTGTGTTAAACATACTTTGGTTTTAGGTACTTAATATTTACAATCTATGGAGATGAAATAGCAAAAAACCTAACAATGTTTACAAGAAAAGTAAACAGTTTTTCAGGAATATGAGAGTAAGCATTACAGAGGAAGAAAGAAAATTCATATATGAAATATTTACCCTTCCTGAATGAGAAAAGATGAATAATTTATAGACGCATTTGTACGGATTTTCTAAACTGAAGTGAAAAAAGCAAAAGATGCAATTTATTATCATCTAAAACTACAATGCAAATGTCTGAAGCAGGAGCCCGTTTCATTATTAATCATTAATTGAAAAGGAATCTGATTAAAAACAATACTTGTTTACTTGGTTCCAACAGGCAACCCACAAACAGAATATTACTGAAGGGAACGTGGGAGACTTCGACATACAGCACAGAGCTAGCCAGATTCAACTGATTTTCAAGAAATTTAATATTCACCACACTAAGAAATATGTTAACTTCTTATAAGGCATTAAAATCACTGTACCCAATTCCAATTCCTGAATCCCATCCATTTGAAATGTACATATTTTCATCACTGACTGAAGTAAAAGTCAAAGAAGTTCTCATCTGACATCAACCACATAAAAGACTGGGAGAACAGCTTTCATGATCCTCAAAACCAGGTACAGCTAAATTGCACCCACCTATTCAACAAAGCAAAACAACCACCCCCAGCACATCTTCTGGCACTCACGTTTTGTGGCTCAGAGATGTGGTAGTAGGGGTAGTCACTGCTCAGCGGGGGCTGACCAGCTACTGGCAGCTGGGCAGATGGCGATGGGTTGTGAGCAAAGGCCATCAAGTGGTTGCTCTTCTGAAAGCCAGCAGCTGCTGAGGAGTGACAGGCTTTGGAGGACTCCTGCAGGTAGCCCTCCTGCTCAACCTTTCGGCGCATGGTGGAATTCCAGTGGTTCTTGATAGCATTATCAGTTCTGCAACAGAAATACATACATTTGAGGAGCTTCAAAAATGAGCATTTCCTATTCAGACAGGTCAATAGGCAGGGAACTGCTGTTGGTATTTCTATTTAAACCCTGAGCTCTTCTCTGACCTTCCTCCTTTCCCCCCCATTACAAATTCTACTCTCAACTTCTTGGGAAAGAGGCTCAGTGCAAAAGTTAGTGGAAAAATAAATATGGGCTAAGGTTTTTTATGTACTTTTTAAAAGCAATCTCTATGCCTTACATCCTCAAACTGTAAGAAATTCAGCTTCACCTCATTCCCATGAGATGAGGTGAAGCAAATGCTAACATTCCTTTGAGGCTAACCTAAAGGATGCCAACATCATCCTTCTAGGTGTTAATATTTCAGTGGAGTCTTATGGTATCTCACTGCTGGAAAGAAAGGCTGTGGAGAACAGCTGTGAAAAGACAAACTTTCAAGCAACTTTTCAGAAGGCAACCTAGACAATGACAATACCATGCTGTACATAAAAATTCGGTAAACAAAGATGTTGGGATTTTTCTTAGATGCAGAAAAACCGAGACTCAAATTCTCACATACATGAGTCAGAAAAAGCAAACTTACCAAGCCTGTGAGATTTTAAGAGTATGCTTAGAAACAGCTCCTCTATTTGAAAAACATCACCACCACACAGTATCATTGAAAGCAGTATCTGTGATGTGTGGAAGCTACAAAAATATTTCAAAGGGCTAATTTCTTTCTTGTTTTCTTCTAGAAGGTGAAAGTAGCCTAGCTAATGCCCACTTAAAAGGCTATCATGACTTTAGGCATTAGATTTAGATCTTGAAGATGTTTTACCAAATAGCAGGAATAAAAGTAAGAAGGGAAACCTCTTTCTTGCTTACATTAGGTACATTATTTCCTCACCTACATTTTGAGTCACTTTTAATCACAATGAATAAGACACTGAATCTTTGAAATTAAATGCAAGCTGTGCCTAAGCTTTCAACAAGACAAATATTTCCAGGACCAGTGTTTGTGGAAGTCAGTTTCTCCTGTTTCATACATCAGTTTTTAACAGGTTGAAATCATCTGGATGATTCAGGAGCAATTACAAAAGTTGAAGCAGCCTTCTCTTAAATCATTTTCAATATAGAGACTGGATTTCATGTTGAAGGCATACCCTTCACTGAACATAAATTATGTTCCCCTTGCAGAGCCTGATCCTTTAAATCTGAACCTTTAAATTTTGAGTCATCACAGGCAGAAATAAGACTGCATGGACATTTAGGAAGCTGTTATGGTCTTGCTCTAGTTACAGGGTCTTTTTACCTATGACAAACATTAAAAGAATGTAAAAATAGCATACTGTTCCATGTACTGACCAAACAGCGCAGTTCCCCACTGAGAAAAATGCACATCAGTGTCACTGGCTTCCCAGGTTTTGATTCCAAAATCTTTCGATTTACAAAGTGCAGCCTGAGGAGACCGAAACAGACTGCTCAGACCTGCAGCTTTTTCCTTTTTTCCTATTTAAGAGCTAGAGGTATATGTCATTACCGTCCAGGCAGCAACTTTGCAATCTCTGCCCATCTGTTTCCCAGCCTCTTGTGTGCCTGGTAAATAATTCTATCTTCCTCTTCTGTCCAGGAGGTTTTCTTCACTTCTGGGTTCAAATGGTTGTGCCACCTCTCCCTGCACTGTTTTCCAATCCTTCCCTTCAAATGCTTAGCAATGACAGACCAGCGCTTTGGACCGTATTTCTGCACGAGCTCTATAACCTTCAAAGAAGGACATAAAAACTGCCTGTATTTAATGATGCATAATTATCAATGAACTTTTTTCTGTGGTGGAGCAGTATTTTCAACAACATTTCTCAAAATTGCCACAGCAAAACTAACAGACAATTAAGGCTCCCCACTTCCCATTCCTACTTTTACCCAAAAGGAAAAAATCTGGTAATAGTTAAGGCATTTCTAGACTGCAATTCTACAATACAGTGCTGTAAAGCAACATTAATTTATTTGCATAGCAAACTTAGAAAGAACTGCACAAATACAGTCTGCCTCTGGCCACAGTAGCATTGAGACCACCAAAGTTTCCAGGAGTTTTGCCCCAAATAATAAAATCTGCTAGTAAGGCATTAATCAGACAGAAAGGAAAACTGATTACCCTTTGATCCTCTTCTTTAGTCCATGGACCTTTAATAAGTTCTGGGTTTAGTACCTTCTGCCATCGGTGCTGGCACTGCACATCCGTCCGATTCTAGTGAAAAGTAAAATACACAAAGTGGATAATTCTTTAGACAAGATGAATGTAGAGTGAGAACGCTCTTATTCAGGTACACTTGTTCCCAACACATTTCACTGCTAACTATGACTACCAAAAAACATGGAGTGATACAGTAAGTCTGAGAAAAAGGTGCTCAACTATCAGTTTGCTCACTGAATAGATGGACTTCCATTGCTTCTGCAGTGAGGACTGTATCACCCAAACTACACAAACTTAATCTTCCTCATCTGCACAATAGCTGGCATGCTTTCCTATACAATTTCAGCAACAGCCAAAGTGTTCACAAAGCAGTGATCTTCAAAACCATACTTACAATTCACCAAAGCAATTTTTTTTTCATTGTGCTGAGACATTTTGTTTCAGTGTCACATTGAGAATCTACTGTGCAAGACCCCACCACCCTCCATTTCTGCTTGTTCAATTTTTTTCCAACCCTTTCTGAGAAGTGAAAAGAAAAAAAAAATCTCCTGCAAAAATGTAACTATAAAGCAACCACTCCCCTTCCCCTCTATGAGGGAAACATCTGATAAAGAGTTGTCACTAGGCCTGGAAGCAGAAACCCATATCCACTTACAGGAAGGAAATTAGCAATGACTTTCCAGTCTTCTGTGCCATTCTGCTCCACAAGCTTCTTCAGTTTCTCATCCTGAATCATTAAAAGACCAGACATAATTAATACTGCCATCTCTTATAATGCAAAAGAAATAATTTATTGTTTTAATTTGTCTTTCTAGCTTTTTGTGCATCTACTTCTACTTCCTCAGTGTACCAGAGGGTGGTCTGGTGTTCGAATTGAATACTTTCAATTGCCTAAAACAGGAGATTTTTCTACTCCAGTGGATTTTGGAAGGTTCTTCACTGTGCTGCAGGAGAAAGACTGACTTCTGTACGGTTCTTTGAGTTACATTATACATTCCCATTTTACCGCTCAAAGCACTGTAACTGTTACTCTTGGTTTGGACTTAGAACAGGGTATGGATGTTCAGATGTCAGGCATCAGAATAACAATGCAATTCAGTAACACTCAGGCACCCAGATACCTGCGTACATCCAAAAATCATAGCCTTAACCTTCATGTCTTGCAAGTAATGGGAGTCCCCGTAATTTGCTCATGACCTATCCATGTACAATGAATGCACGGTAAAACTAATGGCTTCTTTAAGCTCCCATTCTCTGTGAGGGAGTTTTGCACACTTGCAATAGCAAGAAATTTGGCCCAGTATTTTTAATGATAAGGCCAGAAAGGTAGACCCTAAAGACAAAATAAACCAATCTCATGTACTGGGAAAGATTGAGACAGCGTAAAACAAATGAGAAATGCCCCAAGAGATAAGAGGAGGAAAATAACGCTCTCCTTCCCCAGTTAGCACTTCCCAGTATGCTCACAGTTCACGTGACAGGACAATGGCCATTCCTTCCTCCAGGGCCATATTACAACCATGTCCACCTTTGTAAGAGCAGATTATGGTTTTTAAAAAAAGAAAGTCAAAAAAAAAGCCTTGCAAGAGGTGACCAGCCACTATTTATATACCAATATACACTGTTAGAGAGGAAAAGTCAAAACATAACTCAAGAACTGCATTAATGTATTTCACAATAAACTCGAACCAGTTAAATAAATGGCCAAAGGATACCCATCTGGCAAAGGAGTCTGATACCACAATTTTCCCAGACAATCAGCTCAAGGGTATCATGACTAAAACATATTCTGACCTTCAAAAGCAAAACACATCTTGAATGCTCAATTTGGATACTGCTGGATTTCCTTCCAGCTTTTAAATTATTTCCACTTGGAATCATAATGGTGCAATTAAAGTGCAAATTTTAAATGGCAGAGAAGGACTGCAGTAGTTTCTGCCACAGTTGTTTGCTGCTGTGGGACACTGAACTCACGTCAGTTCTCTCATAGCAACCATCTTCAAACAAAAAGAGCCATGTAGTAACAATCAAGTACTGCTACAGGTGACTCTGAACCTGTTTCTACGAGAAGGATTACACAGAGACCCACATATCACAAACCTGTAACACAGAGCTTGTAAGAATATAAAAATTGTATTTATACATTTTATTTAAAATGTAAGAACAATTCTCTAAGTTAAATAAAGGACTACATGTAGCTAATGGGTCAAAAAAGCTGTCCTCATTGATACACATGGGATCGTCACTGAAGTTAGTTTGCAGATAAGCATGAAGAACACGAAGCAACTCGGAGAGGAATGTCATCCATGCTCTCTATCTTTTTTAGGTGCATGAGAAGAATGAACTTGGATTTACCTCTTCCCGGGTCCACCTGGTTTTTCCTAAGTGACGTTTTCCAGTCTTAGGGAGCAGGCCATCATAATCGTGATCATACATTTCAACATCTTCATCATCATCATCACTACTATATATACTGCAGAAAGTAACACAGGGAGACAGAGTGGAACATGAGGATTTGAGCTGCTTAATTACAAAGCACAAAAAAAACCCCAGTACAATCCTTACAAAGGTTACACAGATAAAAGTTTTAAAACTCGCACAACAAGATTTTGTTCTGCATTCTGTTGTTCTAGTATTCTGAACTGGTTCTGCTGTTTTTGGTATCCACAGATACAGCAAAGGGCTGGCAACCTTCGTATTACTCTGCATGTTTAGACCTGCTCTTAATGTTAGATCAGTGGTGAATTACACATTTGGCAAACTTTCAACCAATGAAGGTTTCAAATTAAAGCACAATGTTTGGGACAATAAAGAGAACTAGAGGCTATGTCCAGTACAGAAGCACGTGTTTAAGATCTTTAATTCATGCTATACGTTCTGAAAAATATTAGTAGTTTTGTATGTTTTATACAGCAGATATTTATACTGTTCCATAATAAAACAGACTGTGTACAAATACAAAAAGTTAAACAATAATAACCTTGTTTGAGAAAAGGGTATGCAAAGGCAAAAGTTTTTACGATTAGGTAAAGACAGAAAGTGGCAGCATTAACATGCAATAAGCTCTCATATAAAATGTGCCTTCCATTTGTAGGTCTGGACAGATGAGGACTGAGCACAAGTATGTTTAATATCTTGCAATCAACGAATGATTGGACCCTTTCATACCCTCCATTTCTCTAACTTAATACTTTATTACCTCTATTCTATTCCTAAATCCCTCACACTGTTTTTGAAATACTCTGCTTCTAACCTAATTCATGACTAAGGGATTTCCCCAGAGGCTATCTATGGGTAAAAAGGACTCCATTACTCTTTTCACAAATGGCACTTGCTCTACCTAGCTAAATAAAACTAAAAGAGAATGTTTTGCAACAGGAGGTGCCTTTCTGGTGGACAGTATTTTATTTTTAACTTTTAAGGTATAAGCAGCAGTTCTGATACTTCAACTAAGAGATGTTAGCCACGAGTGCTAGAAAGGAGTCAATGTCATGCTGCGAGACTAAAATCTGTGATATATCTGATGGTATGGCATGCTGTGGTATGTTCAGGTATGAGTAAGACATTAAAAGAAAGTTATTTTGTAATAAAATTACCAGGCATTCTTTATGCTGCTAACCTGTTTTCAGGAGATTACTTTAAATTAAGTTGCAGTGAAGCACAGAGACTGTTAGTCAAGATGCAAACAATCCCAAAACACAAGCTGTTGAACATACATTCTTTTAAAATGCTGGGCTAATCACACCGTACATCTTCCACCCTGTTTTCTGGCCTGTGGCATGTGCCATGAAAACTATGCTACGTGTAAGAAGTTTTCCACAGCCTGCCGTGATGCGCATGGCTTTCCCCTAGTCTCTGCCAGCTGGCCCCTGACTCACTCACCCAGCCCATCGCCGGCACTCTCAACTCGCCCCCACCACGCTGTAGTCCTGCAGCCCCACGGCTCGCTCCCTGTTCCCCAGCCCACGCAACCACTTGGGGTAAGCCCTGACTGAAGCTCCCACTCCGCACGCACCCCTCGTTGGCAGCTGGAGCCTCTCGTGCTTGAGCAAAGCTCCCACGCTCCAGCTGCCACCAGTGCAGGCTCCGTCCCCAGCCGCCGCTCAAACTGCATTCGCTTTTCTCAATGACACACAGAGACAGCTGCGCCACTGCCCATATGCCAAAGGAAGTTTTGTGGCTCAATTTCCAAGTATCATTTTGAAAATGAGTTTCGTAGACAGCAACCACCAGGTACGCATCCACTGGCGGCGCTTCCTGCGCGGCGGGGCCGTGCGGGCAGCACAGGGAAGCGCCGCTCTGCAGCGGGAGCACAGCATCAGCGGCGAACATGTTAAAGGACTTCAGTGCGGGGTCAGTACTGTAACAGATTTATTTAAATAACCGGGGCCTCGCTGGCACCGCAGAACCGAGCAAACCCCACTGTACTACCTGTGTTCTCCAGCAGAAGAAATGAGCCCTTTTTCGGGACTTCGGGACGCTCGGTAGCTTCTTCAGCCAACCGGTCCCTCAACAGTGCTCTAAAACTTTATTTTGCACCTCTGGTCGCAGGCCCGAAGCCTCCACCCGGGCGGCGAGGCACGGATGGCAGGGCACGGCATGGCATGACACGGCGCTCCGCCCGGCCGGGACAGCGCATTGGATCCCCCCGCCCGCCCCAGCAGCGCTGCGCTGTTCGCCCGGGCAACGGGCTTGTGCAACGGAGAAAAGAATGGGGAATAAAAAAGGAGGGGGGGGGAAAGAAAGAAAGAAAGAAAACAGGACGTGTAAAGGAAATGACCGCCGCTGCTACCGCGATTGAAGAAATGCGGGCACCAGCCCCGCGGGGCAGAGCCCGCGCCCGCTCCCGCCGGGGCGGCCCCCTGGGCGCCGCGCCGGCGGATCAGGCGGACACCGCGCAGCCCCTGCCTTCCAGCCCGGGGCGGCGGAGCGCCGTGTCCCTGCGGGAGGCGCCCGCGAGGCAGCGGTGGCTGTCCCAGTCTCTTTCGGGAGAGATGGGCTGGGTGATTCACCGCCAGCCCCAGCGACAACCCCGCTTTGACACTGGAAGTACAGCCCGGCGCTCGCCCAGCGGCTTGCCGCCTCCTCCCGTACCGCAAGCCCCTCTTCCTTAAAAAGAGCCCCCCTAAGCCCTCCGGTCCTGCCGGACGGGGCCGGCGGCCGGGCAGTGACAGGCAGGGCTGCGACCTTCTCCCCTGACACAGTCAGCCAAAGGGGAGGGGAAGAGGAGAGGATGCCGGGCTGCAAAGAGAAAGAGAAAAATGCCTCCACGTGTCCGACCCGCCGTGCCCGGCTAATTAGACAACAACCCCGCTCTGTGCGCCCGCCCGGCAGCGGCGGCACGGACGCGGCCACGCGACGCTGCCGCCCCGTCCCGTCCCGTCCAGTCCGCCGCCCCCGGGGCGCCGCCGCCCCCGGCCCCTGGCGCGGCACGGATCGCTCTCGCCCGGGTGCGCGGCAGAAGGACGGGCAAGGGTGACAGCTCCGGCCGAGCGCTTCATCGGACCCGCAGACCCCCGCAGCTGCCCGCCCGCGCTGCCAGGCTCCGGCATGTGCCGAGCGGCGTGTGCCGGTGAAAAGCTAAGCCGCGCGGGGTGTAACTAGTCCCGCTGGAGACAGCCGCTCTCTCAAGGGCGAAAGAGCTGCCACTGCACGAATAAATGAAAAAAAAAACAAAACAAAACAAAACAGTCGAGGGAGCGAGCCCAATGCCCACACCCGCCGCCCACCTGCTGTGCCACCCCGCCGGGAATGAATGAATGAATGAATGGGACGGGACGCGCTACCTGCCGCCGCCAAACCCGCCAGACATTGTCCTGACCCGCAGCTGCGGGGCGCTCAGCTCCGTCGGACGCCGCTCTGGCCCCGGCGGGCAGCGAGCCCCGGTCCCCCCCGGCCCCCGCCAGGCGCGGAGCCCGAGCGCCCCGTCATCGGCAGCTCTGCGGCGTGTCCCGCCAAGCCGCCGCTTCCTCGGCGTCTCCGGAGGAGAGGGGGGGCTTTGGGGCCGGAGGCGGAGTAGACCAGGTGCACGGAGCACGAGGGGCTGCCCCGTCCGCCGGGCAAGCCCGTCTGCCGCTGCTGCCTTCCCCCTCTCCCGTCCCGCGCCCCGTCTGACAGGCGCGGAGCGGAGCGGAGCGGAGCGGGGCCGGCCGTCCCCCGCCCGCGGACAGCGGGTTACCTGTGCCGGGGTCTCCGGGACATCCTCGCACCGGCCGCTGGGGGAGGAGAACGGGGGAGCCCGCGCCCGCCGCCGCGCCCTGCTGCCGGGCTGCGCCTGGGCGCTCCGCCGCCGCGCACGGGAGTGCCGAGGAGCCGCGGGAGGAGGAGGAGGAAACAGGTTGAGATTAAAGAGTAAACTCTGTAAACAGAGATGCCATCAAACAAAGAGCCCTTGGACACTCCCCCTCCCGCCAAATCTGGCGCCCCTGCAGTGCGCAGGCGCCTGGCGGGCCCCGTGCCGCCGCGGCGGGCGCGGGGCGGGCGCACCGGGACCGCGCGCCCGACGGGGCCCTCGCGCCCCGCCCCTCCCGCGCTCCAGTGGCGGGACCGCCTCGCGCCGCCGCTCCCGCCGCTCGCGCGCCGCGGCCCCTCGACGGTGCCTCCGCGGCCCCCCTGCGCCCCGGGGTCTCACTGAGGGAGCTGTCGGGGCGGTGGGCGGTCTCCCCTCTGCCCCGTGCGCGGCGGGCGGAGAACCGGAGTCCCTCCGTGGGGCGGCGCGGCCGCTCCCGAGGCGACCCCGCCGACCCCCCACCCCAGGCCCTCGTAGGTGCGTCCCGCCGGCGAGCGGAGTGTGGGCACTCGCGGGTGCACCTGCTCCGCTCGCTGCGTGGCGTGCGGGCTGCAGCGGCACCGGTCCCGCGGGGGGTGGCGAGCAACTTTCGCTGGAAATATTAAAGGAACTCAGAGGGAGCCGGGGCCGGGGCTGCCCGAGGCTCGGCTGCGGTTGCCTCGCCGCGGGGGATTTCTGCTATAGTTCCCCTTGCTGCTGCCCGGCGGTGGATGCTGCCTGCCGCGACGGCGGCGGGAGAGACGGCGGGTGTCCGATGAGCTCCAGAGAACACGTTTTTTGATACAGAAATGAGTCAGGACGTGAAAAATGGCGAAACATGCAAAGTTCCCAGGCTGCGCTGCTGCTTAAAAAATCATGGCTTTGCAGCGGTTTCGGCGCACTCGCCCTTTCCTCAAAGGCCCGCGGCTCATCAATGAGCCGCCGACGGGGCGGGCCGGGGCGGGGCTGTGGGCCGCTCCCGAGCCCGCGGCGCCGCTCCCGGAGGGACGTGGCGGGATGCCGGGGCTCTGCGCTGGGCATAGCGCAGCCCCGTCACAGTCCCCGCCACCGCCCTGTTGGGAGTCTATGCGTCCCATAGGCTCCCGCTTAACGGGATTCACCGGCTCAGGCAGCCCGGAGATGGACAGACAGCCGGGGCTGTCTCCCCGAGCTCTGCATCAGGTCTTGGGATCACATCTCGTCCCAAATGCCAGAGGGTGCACGTCGTTTCTGTTTTGCCCCAGTCATGCCTCTGGCAGGACTTGCTGTCCCGTCTGGCCTCCATTTGCCTACCTGTTAAAGGGGTCTGTTGCACTGGGACACCAGCATTAGGACAGGGGAAAGGGGCTTTATGCCAATGCCAATGGCAGCAGGAGAACTGGAAAACTGAAGACTAATTCAGTGTATAATACCCTTGGTAAGCTTTGTATAAAGTGCGTATTGGCATCAGCAGAGAACAAGGCTACTCAGATCCTTTAGATTTTTGAGATGGGTTTTAGTGTTTGGTGTGTTTGGGGGGTTGGGGAGTTTTTTTTGGGGGGGTAGGGGGTTGTGTGGGTTTTTGTTGTTGTTGTTGTTTTGGTTTGGTTTGGTTTGGTTTGTTTGTTTGTTTGTTTTCCCCCAGTAAAGATGTATTTGGGGAATGAAGGGAATCAGGAGGTCAGAGGAAACACTGGAAGACGTCTTGATGACCACACTGTTGCCAGGTTGGGTATGTTACTGTTGCAGAAACAAAGCTGATCATAGTCCACAACAGTATCATTTTTCTCTGTGTGTAAAATGTTTCTGAATCCTTTACTGAAAATTATTTAAAAGTAAGAGAGGCTTCTGAGTACTGCTCCACTGGTGAGTATTGCTTTTGTACACAGGCCCAAAGCTGGGCCTGTCGTCAATGCAGCTGTAAGGATATGATAGGATTCACTGGATCTACTGCCAAGGACGCATACTACTTCTCTGTGCCTGAAAACGCACAGTTCACTGAAATGGTGTTATCATTTTGTCTAAAGTATCCCAAAAAGTTATAAACAAAATTGTGCGAGGTTTTCTCTTCCTTCTTCTGCAGGAAACATTTTCCCTTATTGATTTTTGCAAATATTTCAGCGTTAACCAAGACAAATCCAACATCTTCCTGATTTGGATGTAAATTTGCTGAACAAATGCAAAGAATGTCTATTATTGCTCTCAAGAGAACTGTTAATATGCACAATTTTCTTCTGATGATTTTTGTGTGGGGACACATTTCTTCTCCAGTGACTCTTAAAAAATAATTCCCACATGGAAAGAGAAATCCACTACATTTCATTAATAAGATTACATAGAATTGCAAATAAAACATATCTTACTGTGTTCAAAATAGAGAGGGGAATAGCACCTCTGCTCCAGGTTTAAAGATCAGTCTTCCCCAACTCACTCTGCATATATAAAGCTCACTATATTCAGTCAGGTATGTGCACGCACCCAACCTGTGTTGTTTCATTCTTAATGTTTAAAATTTAGCTAAAAACAAGCCACAACTCTACCATTTTGCTTTCTTTCCTGAGCATCTGTAGCTTGGGGGAATTTGGGGTATCAGGGTTCTTTATAATATATCCTTGCCAAAGCCCAAAGGGAAAAAAAAATCACCCTTCTACATCTCAAGATATCATATGCTCTAAATGTGCAGTAGCAGACTTCTTCTTATATTACCCTTCCAACTTCATTAATTAGTGATGTCTCTGAGACTATTTATAGTAATTGCATCAACTAACAGAGTAATTGTAAACAGTGTAACTGCATGTTCTGGTGAATTTTTTTTTTTACTTACACAAATTGTATAAGTAATTTCATAGAAGTAATTATATAAATAGTAAATACATATTGAGTCACTTGATTTCCTGCACCTCCACTACAAACATAAACCTCAAAATGGAGTTCAGAAGTATGTGAAGAAAATTTCAAAAATCCTAGTTAAACATCAATCCAAGATGTGCTGTCCTCTTCCTTTATGTTTTCCTGTTGTGATCTGCTGTTTAGTGGGCACGACCTGGGCTGAGTATTGCCAACTCAGTGTTTAGTTAATTAGGCATAACCAAATAGAAAAGGAATAGTGAAGGAAATTTAGCTGTGAGAAGAACAGTAAGACAGAACACCAGGATTTTCCAAGTGGACAGGAGGTAGTTGCATACATTCTTTTTAGATTTTGAAAATCTCCACAGCAATCTCTATCTACCTGTCCTACTTTTTCTGAGTTTGTCACAATCTGCAAGGAATACTGTGAAATCAGTGTCTAACAACTTATATGTGTCTAACAACACACATATTTTTTTCATATCACAAGTGTTATAAATTGCCAGCCTTCTTTCCCTCTGGTCCAAAGGTATCTTAGAATGCAAGAAGGATTTTTATAAATGTATGGTAATGTGTGCTTTTTTGTTTACTTTCTGCATTTCTTTCAGTCTCTGCAGCATAAAATAATAAGCAACTTTCACTTTTTTAGTTTCACTTTTAGACTGTAGTTACGGTAAAGTTTCAAATGCAGTTGTGGTATTTTTATAATTGAACATTAGATGGTTTTTGATATTTTGACCAGAAATGTTTTTCATAAATAATGTTAATACATTTGAAATAAAATAAAAATATAGGTTTTCCTTTGATGTAGATTTCCTAACATAAGTTCCTCATGAAAGAAGATAAGATTGATTAAAAACTCAGGGGAAGGAGAAAGAAGACCAGGGTTTAATGCCACTTGTATCATATACCAAGTCACTTAGAGCCATGTATTTAGCCAGATTCCCTTATCTGTGGATACAAATTATGTCCCACAATGTGCATTAACATTTTTGTTCCAGTAAACTGTGCTGTATGTGAGGGCCAGCCTGGTGTCTGCTCTGCTGGCTTCCCAAGGGGTACCTGCCTCAGAGGCAGCTGGATGTGTTGCCACCCAGATTTGCATGTGTGTTGGGACTCCAAGAACAGCAAGCACATAGGTGTGAGTGGCAATCACCTACCCTACTGAAAATGGACATTGCATGGACCAGGATAGGCCCAAAACAGATGTCAAAGTGTAGGCCAGAAGGAGATACAGCTACCTCCACACCATCATACCCACATTTTCTTGCAGCCAGAGAAAGGCTACTGAGCTGATTGAAAACTTTCAGCAGCTGGAAACAAGATCCCTCCTAAGCTATGCATCCATGTACTTGGAGAAAGAAGGAGGTGCTCTGATGGCTCCTACTCCAGTGATGTAGATGGCGTAACTTCGATCATTAAGTTGCACATCTGGTTTCAGTACATGCAGTCTTAGAGCCCTCTAGACCACTGTTACCCTGTGATTATAGCAGAGCACCTACACTGAAAATCCTGTGTATTCTGGCAGAGAACAGAAATAAGACAGCAGCCATTCAGACATACAAGTTGATTGCACTATATCATTTTCTTTATTTATTTTTAAAGTCTAGTTGACCTTAGCTCAGGTCAGGTAGCACTAAGAATTCACTAGTAAGGTGAGACTGAATCAACTGAAATTTTATAAGAAAGGGATAGCTAGCAGAATAAAAGATCTATTTTCTTTCTGATGTAACGTCTAGATTTTCCTGATGGCAAAGTCTTGGATGATCCTGTTGGTTTTAAAGGTTAGGGAAAACCAGAAAGGACCTGTGCTGCTCCTAGGAGAAAACTTTAGATTATAGCTATATAATATAAAATTAAAGGAATGGACATCACTTGATGAAATTAGGATCTTGAGTGAGGGAGCAAAGGTAAACCTTACAGTCTTTAGCAGAGGCTTTTTTGTGGTAAGCCCTCTTTGTTTGTGTATGGCTTGGAAGGAGAGTAATGCCTGAGGCCTTCCAACTGCAAAAATAGCTTACTATAGGAACTGAACATATGTTGTACAAAAGCTGTTATTTTATTTGTTCTGAAACAGCATAGTATAGTAGTTGCAAAATGAGGCTTGGGGCAAGTGGCACCAATTCCTTGGACAACAGCAGAACCACACGGTGACTTGGCTGCCCAAGCATGGTGCTCTTGGTGGTGTTCCAAGTGGAGTGCCTCCAGTGAAAACCACCCTCTTTCCATGTAAAACCCTACATCATCACGCAGAGCAGTCTTATTTCTTTTTAAAACACAGTAGTAACAATAAAAAGCATTCACTGCATATGCAGCTTCATTTTTTTAATCTGTAGCAGGGCACTGACATTCAAAGCAATAGAAAATCTGCAATATGTGGGGTATTGACATGGTCTGTTACCAGCATACCTGGAGCAATACATCCTTTCCACCTACTCTCATTACACAGGAGGCTATGTGATTTTTTTCCTTTATTTTGTTGCTAGCAACTAACTATTTGAAAGGCAATTGTGGTGTTTAATTATTTATTTATTTGAAATACAATGTGATAAAAATATGATTAATAATAGACGAGAGGACAAATAAGTCTAAACATAGGCAAATAAGTTTATTTTCTTAAATGATTCCTTTAAGCATACTAATACGTCAAGAAACAGCAATATGCATTTCAAAATGATAAAGTAAACCCTATTCACAAAAGAAGTGATTTGCTCTACGTACGTGTTTACCTAGAAGGGTGTGGTTCCTATAATGCATGCCTGTCTGGCAAGCAGAGAGGCTTTTGTTCTGTGGCTGCTTTTAAAAGTGTCCTCTGAGGGAAGTGCTGCACCTTTGCACCCATTTAACAGAGAATTCAGTCTGCTGCTTCTCTCCCATTTTTGCTCTTGTAAATGCAAAGCAACTCTAGAGATGTTTCTGAAGGCGCTATCAGTCTGCACCTGAAAGCAGAGCTTGATCTATAAACCGTAGTAGTGTACCTCAGAGTAAACAGGTGTAAATGAGTTTAGCCACTTATTTGTGCAATGCAGGGTGTAGCAAAGTCCTATAGACACCAACTGCTTACATTTACCCTTTTTTCACTGTTATGCTGCTGGGGAGGCCTGGTCCTCCCTTATAGCAGTCTTTCTCCATTCTTGTTCTATTGACTTGATACACTGGAAGGAAATACATGTGATTTACACCAGTTTAAATAAAAGGGTTGAGCACACTGTTGTCAGACCCATTGTCTGTAAAACATATTAATTTCTCCTTTTACTGGAAGATATGCAAAGGAGATGTGTCTCCTTCTGTGATTCTAACTCACTGATTGCAGCCATTTTTTATATATTTTCTTTTAGATGTTAACCCATTATCAATCTCACCTTGTAGATTTGTCATAGACACTTACACTTCACTCAAAAAGCCCTATTTCCCATTTTTGTTATTATCTTATTGAAATCCAATATTTTGTATGCTTATAACCTTTCCCCTCTAAAACCTTCTCTCATCATCTCACCAAATATTGTGAGGTGGAATCAATGCTTCTTCTTCCACTCTCCTTCACACTTGCTCTATTGCTGTGGTAGGCTAATGTAGGCTAGCTAGCAAAACTTTTCATTTTTCACCATTTTGCATCCTCAGGCCCTTTCTGTATTAGTCAGTAGGAGGTGCCAAAATATTGGCAAGCAAAGTAATTTTTTCAGGCCAAGACAGAATTAATCACCTCCATTTTTATGTCTTGCAACCCTTGATATTCACTGCTGTTTAAGAGCTAGTCGAATTATGTTTGCAGTAACACTGTGTATACAAATACGGCTGCTCTCCTTCCTCTCTTCCTTGTGCCCAGAAGTCCTGCCATTTAAGTCCATTAAGCTACTCCTACATCACACCATTAGCTTTTTAAGAAGTTTGCTGGATCTTAACTAGAATCAAGACCAAATGGCTAAAGAGATGATTGCTATCGCTTAGACAACTGTGAAGCAATTGCTATGTTATTACTAAGTATTTGTGTCCAACAAAGTTTGTGTATGCTCTTTGAAAATGTGTTCACTAAATATTTTTTAGCAAAAACTCTTCAAATTGCATGTTTATGTGCACTGGCTTTCCAGCATTGGAAATACTTGTGGACCTGCAAAAATATTTCCCAACTTATCTTGTAAATTTCAATTTGCAACATTCAGCAACTTATGGTTTGAGAGCTCAGCCAGATAGGAAAAGGATAGTCAAACATATTGAAAAGGCTTGTGCTCATCTTCCTAAGGAGAGGGCACCTCAGCAGTGGCTAGGTGTTTATTTTTCTTTAGGAATTCAAGCATTTATTTGGTTTATATGGCAAGGTTAGCCTAAAAATTAACCTTGGTGCCTAATTAAAAAAAGGAGTTGATTCAGTGGACCACTAAAGTGAGTAGAACACCACGTCTGTGGCCAGAGTGACTTGCTAAGAGTGCTTGGCTTTGGGACCTCAGCTGTGCAGGAACTACAAAGACAAATTATGAAAATGAAAACAGTTTTAAAGGACAGGTGTCAAAGTGGAATTTTCTGTGCTTTCCTTTACTTCTCCCTTTAGTGAAGGCTGATGAGTTATATAGAAAATGATACTTGGAAGACTCTTTCATAAATTTCTTATTTAGATTCCCCAGTCTTTTGCTGTGCACTTTCTCACACGTGTAAAAGAAGCCATTAACCTTTGCATTCACGCTTTCATTACATTCAGCACTAATGATTGCACTTTCTGGACATGCTGGTGTTTGTATCTCTATTCTTTAATGTTTTATTACTTCTGTTTTGTGCTTCCCATATGTTTCCGGGGAGAATTCCCTTCTTTTTTTCATTAGTCTTGTTTCTGCTTGCTCTTTCTCTGTATGCCAATTAATAATGAAGGCTATGCCTGTGCTTCCCCTCCCTATGGCACAATGTGGTTTTCTCTAGCTCTCACTTTTTGTGAAAAGCAGGCCATCTACTGTTGCTTTCTAGTATGGATTACAGATCGCCCAGCAAATGGCCATGCCATGCATATAGCTTCAAAGGTGGACTTCACAAGTGCCTGCTCTCCTCTTCATAGGCACTTCTTATTTTTTAGGCGTATTGTGATGTAAAAAGTATCCATAGCAAACTGGTATCTTCTTTATTTTTTTTCCTTCTTTTGAATAGTAACCAATATAATTGGTTTATATTCAGCCACCATAAACTTAGTTTTTTTTATTTTTTAAGCTAAATAGTGTTCAGTGTTCAGGTTTGTTAATCCAAAACCTTTCCCTAATTGAACATTTTTCATAGTTATACATCAAGCACCTTTCCACTTTTCCATCCCCACTGAAGTTAGAATGCAAGACATGACCAGCTATTGATTTAGACAGGTATTAGTGATAGGTTTTGTCAGTTTAGCACATCTTTGTTGTGGGGTGGGGTTTGATTTTTTTCTTTTTTCTTTCTTTCTTTTTTTTTCAGTGTGGTTTTGAACAGAAAAGTGGCTTTAAAAATTGAATCTTAGTGGTACGCATTCTTCATATGACTTCTGACTCATATCTGGATAGTATACTTACGAAAACAAGCTCCAGTGTTGTCAGCACTGTAAAACGCAAAGAGCTGTGAAAGGGGAGCTGGCCCATCATCTGCCTGTTATACCACCAGGTCAGCATTTGGGTTCTGATTCCTCAGGTATTTTTGGAGATGGTACAGAAACTGAGCATTGAGAGTGATTAACTTCTTATCGGAGGTGAACGTGCTGTGGGGGCAATTGCTTGGACTTCAGTTTGATGGGCATATTATTGCTAAACTAGAGTCAGATGCAGATGGATTTTCAGATGGATTTTCTGGTCTGTACTTTTAGGCCGAAGTTGATATTTCTTCCTTTCCTTCCTGTGGAAACTGGCTGAGGGACTTGTCACACAACATTATTTTTTGAAAAATTTCCTTTACTTAGTCACCTATTAGTCTTAACTCTGCAATAAAACATTTACTGCTTTGTTCATTAAGAATAAAGCACGAGGATAATAATTTTATTAGGTTCGGTTCACTTTTTGTTCACTTGCAATCACATACAATTTCTCAGTGCCTTGCTTCTCTTTTCACATGGAAAGCAGTAAAATTTTTTGTTCTGGTTTTACATAAATTGCAATTTTCAGAGATGTTCCCTTTTTTCTCAGTTAGAAATATAAGTGATCATAGTTCCTCCAGGGAGTGGGTTTTGGGTTTTTTTTAGATACACCTACGTTACATAAACAAAATTACAGAACAATTTCATCTTCTTGATTATCTGACTTTTCAGACTGATCACCAATAGAGAGGAAGTCTTGCACTCTGTGCAAAAGAAAAAGAAAAATAAAGTAGGTAAAGGCACTTTTAGTAGCTCTGAGAATGATAAAATGAGGAGGATCCTTAGTGCTTAGTGGGTAGAAATATAAAACAAGTAATGACAACTCACTTTTCTTAAACAAGACAATTAGGGAACCAGCTAAATTGCTGGGAGGTGCATATGAATAAGTAAAGCACCTATCCTTACTAATCTATCCCTTGTCACATTGTTTTAAATTGACAAGAAGGCCAGTATCTGCTTATGCCCTCACTCTCTGCCCAAATATAACTGGAAAGCAGGACACGACACTCAGGGTGAGGCACTAGAAGTCAACAATGGCAACATACCAGCTAAGTGCCATTACGGAGCTTTGACTAATGAACATCTTGTCAGACACGTAGGAGCTATCTGATTATACTGGAAGGGGCACTAAAATTAACCTCAGATGCCCTAAATTTCAGTGTGGTAAGCTAACACACAGACAAAAATTCTCTATTCTGAGGAGCCAGTGCCTTCTAGAGGTCAAGAATGAAGTTGGAGGCATTTACTCTGTGTTAGAAGAAATCTAAATCTGGAGGAGTTTGGACAGAACTGAGAAACATTTTTAATGTTTCCAATATAAACGATGAAGTAGTCAATGAAAATGTCTAAATGGTCCATCTCTAGTTTTCAGACTTATTCAAATGAGCTTATTACAGGCACCGCTTCTTCAGGCTGCTTTAAATACAGGCACAAATCCCATACCAGTTCATACCGTCCCAGTTAAACACATTTGACTGAAGCAAATATGTATTAAACCTATTTCCACACTACTAGAGGTTGTTTTGGTGGCAAATCATGTGATTTTTTTTAGCCTCAGCTACCTCTTGGCTTTGCAAGCATTAGAGGCAATGTTTCTGTTAAATGTACAGTTTCAGGTACTCCTGATAATAACAGACTTCAGCATTTTTTGTAGAAAAATACTCACGTGATTTTGCTGAAACAATTTTTTTTTTGCTCCTCACCTAAAATCTCATCTAAATGTTTCAGAAACATCCAGACATTATCAATATGGTCAGTAGAACCTCTGTTTTCTGGAGATAGATAGGTAGGTAAATACATAACCAGAGATTCTTCTAGCATCAGTTACTGAGATGGCAAGTGCTTCTCTGCGAAGTCTGTTTTATTTAGCTGACATAACAAGAGCTCATCTGTACATAACTGTGCCAAGGACGGATCATCTTGTCTGCACATTTCTTCCAGTCTCTGCCTTTGCTTGAGGATATTGAGGGCTGATGATAATGCAGTAGAAATTATATCTTGCCAAAAAAGCTTTGCAACCTTGCCCCATGAACCATAGTATTTTTTTTTTCTTTTTTTCCTGTAATAGTTCCTCTGGAATTCCCCAGTAAGAAAACATACTCTTAACCTTCACAGTGACATTTTAGTTGTATTTGACAATCACACAGTTCATAAGTATTTTGGCTAATATTCTAGCCCAGCTGGCTATTTCTCTCCCTCTAGCACATGAAGATTGATATCCACTCTTCTAGTCTTCCTCAGACAAAGCTGGTATTATCAGAAAACCTATTTTTTTTTTACTGCCTTACTAAAGTGTCAGAATTCAGAGATCTTCAGGGGTTATTTTACATGCTGTAGGCTACTCTAGAAATAGTGAAGTTTTTCAGCAGTTTCTGAAAGCCTCAGGGCCATCCTGTCTTCTATTTTCAGTTTCCTTTCCAGGTTTTAGGGATTACCCTAAACCTACAAAAAATATGTTTTTTTTGCTTGTAGCTAGCAATTCACTACTGTTTGAAAAGGTGGGGGTATTTACTCTGTAAGGTACTGGTCAGGCAAATGTAGTTTTGTTGGTTTTGACTTTCCCAAAGAGCAATGGCTTGTAGATTTCCCTGAAATCCTTGTGCTTTCTTCCATAGGATAAATATATTGAGATTTTTGTTTGTGTAACTGGATAACGGGTTGGGATATCCATTGTTATAAAATCTTTCTGTAGGAAAAGGCCTGGCTTTAGGTAAGCTACCCCAATACTCTATTAACAGAAATTTAGTGTAAGGAAAAAGTCATAGAAGTTTCATGTGGTTTCATTTAAGAGAAGAATGAAAGAAAGAGGATCATTTTATTCTTATGTGGAAGGGACTAATACCAAGAATATTTTTTGTTTTAAAAGAAACATTTTCAGGCAATTTGGTACTTTTTTTTTTTTTTTATGGGTGTTGGAAAGGCCCTGTCATTCTGTATTCCTTTCCTTTCTGATACAGATGAGCTGACTGTGGAGAATGACCTCAGGGTTACTGTAGGCAAGAGTGAAACTCACAAAAGATTAATTTGTAGAATAGGTGTCTTCCACTGGTCTCATATCACAGCAGAACAGCACGAAGCACACCAGCTACTTCCTTTTTCTGCAGGAAAATGCTCCCCAGTTGCAGTGATCTCCTCCTTATTGAGAAATGAGATATGATGCTTTGCATCACAGCTACAAGGGAATTGCCTCACCAGCTTTTCACCCTGCTTGCCTCTTTCAAGAGACCCACATTCCTCAGCTGCTCCCTTTACACTTCTGTATCAGCTGCTTTGGTATGATACTGCAGCTTAACAGACTGCAAACCTCTACTCATCCTGTCCACTGGGTCTCAAACAACAAACAATGTGTGTTGTCTCCTCTGTAAACTGCCCCTCACTTCCAGCTGCTCCGCTGAGCTACTGAAGGCAACACTGGTTTGTTTTAGCTTGGATTGGTAATGAAGATAATTGTGTACTAGATGACAACAGAAATACAAAGCCTGTTTTAAAGCTTGTATGCTTTACCATGAAGTAGGAAATCTACTTTCCAGGGTTCATCACACTTCGCGACACAAGTAATAGAGCCTGAGAAGAATGGCTCTACATGCTCCTCCTGGGTGCCTTTTGTTAATTGAAAAATGAGCCTTCCTCTGTAATTTCCTACATTTTGTGTTTCTAGCACACCTGTGATCAAGATCATTCTATAAGTATGGCCTATTGTTTTGATCACACATGTTTTCTATATTTTTCTGTGTCCTTTCAGTAGCTGGAAACATTTCTATAATGTCTGCCTGAAATAGTATGTTAAATGGCCAACTTCATATTTCTTAGAGTCATCTCACTGGTGTTCTTTAGAGTGTCAGTGGCATGTGAATAGAAAGCCATGCACCAATCCTTTTCAGAAATAATTACTAGACTAGTCTAAAATTTGATTACTTTCATAGAGTTACATCTTGGCAAACACTTTGCAGTATCTCTTTGGCTGTATTACCATCTCATAAAGCTTTATTTAGACATAAAGCTATAGCTAAATTTCTTGAGGCTTTCAAGGCTTCCATATTTTTTTCTTTTTTCTTTTTTTTTCTTTCCTCGAATAGGAAAGCTGTGATTGACAAACTAATATTGTCTTTATAACCTACTGCAAACTGAAGGATCTCTCCCCTGCCTTTAACTGTCCATATTAAAACTTGGTAGTCGCCTATGAGGATTCCTTCTATTCTGGCTATTTTGTAACTTCATCAGCATTTTAGTGCTTCAGAGTACTAAGGCCAGACTTAGGTTTTAATCTTTATCAGAATGAAAGATGTTTATCTTGAAATCACACTGGAAAGAAGGTGAGTGGAAAAAAAAAAGTGTGAAACGTTATAAATTATATTCTTTTTGTTCATCCTGACTTGTATTAATTTATCTTTAACTATCCATTTGGGATAAAATTTATATGAATAACACATTTGAATTTTTTACTTTATCAGTTAAACTGAAAATGTAATTTTACAACTATATAGCTTCTAATACAGACAAACCTGTGATATACATATATATATGTACATATATACATATATATATTTGTATATCACCTTACTGGTGATATACAAATACTACTATTTGCATTCATTTAAACTCCCTATTTATATACACTTCTTGATGTACTGAGTTAATAAAACCTACAATCCAAAGTACTTGAAGAAGTTACGAGATAATTATTAGAAGTAATACAGGGCTGATCTAAGTGTTTATTGATTAGTTGCTTCATTCCTGCCTGTACTGAGGTTTGGGCATACAAACTACAATTTTTGGTAAGCTCTTGTAGACTTGCAAAGATGGTGGGTGACGGTAAGTAAGAAATCAGGGAGAGGAGGTAAAAGAGTAAAGTGTAAGAAACAGGTTGTTAGATATTGATAGAAAAAGATGTGTACAAATATAAATTAAGTCAATTTAGACAGAATTCAGACTTACTCAGATGCAACCCTAAATATAGCTCTTGAACAGGCTCCTTGCATGCCATATTCCTGCTTCTGTTCATAGCAGAGTCGAGAGGATTTCTCTATTCATCTAAATGAGAATAAGACAAAGCCCGGAACACAACATGTGAAGCTCAGTTCTAGATGCGATGACTTCAAGAGCAATGGCCAGCAGCAATTCACACAGGTACAACTTCCTCAAGTGCTCAAGTGTAATCATGGAGTTGCTGAGCTCACCTGTCTGAGTGAAGAGGCCTGCATGCTGCAACTGATGTGCTGCATGACCCAAAGCACGTCATTCAGCTTCAGCAGGTCCAGTTTAAGGACTCTTATAAGAGATGATAATATTTCCATTCTTTAGAACACATTTCAAAAGTTAACGCATTAAAGTTCATGAGAGTCACTGAAATGATCATGATACAAATCAAATGGAAAATTACTGAATCAAAAAAGCTCTCTGAGAGATATCTTTCTTTTAGAACAGTTTTTTCTGCTCCACTTCCTTTTTTTTTTTTTTCCACACAGTGAGGTCAACAGGGACAGAGACAGCCCTATTAATTTTTCTGATCTCTACAGATTTTTATTACACTGCATTTAAGAAATTTCCTAAAAGGGAAGCAGTATTTACACCTTTTTTTAAAGTCTTCCACATCTCTGACCTGAGAAAGTTCAGCTTAGGTTCTTATATGAGATATTTAAGTCTGTTTCTTCCTGGAACACAATGCAACACGAAGGATAATGGTATCACTGTCACCCATACAAGTGAGACCTGATTAAATAAGCTGGGACTTCTTTTATCTGAATATTTCTTAAGTATTTTTTTCTTTAAAGCTTCATCACCACAAATACTTAAACTATTTGTGAGAAAAACTTCCCTCTTGATTTTTAATATTCCTATCTTTCTATTGAGGCTTGAGAGATCTCAAATCACATGGAGGACCTCTAACAAGAGAATATCTGATATATAAAAGCATCAAAGAAAACAAAACAAGCAAAAATTTGCACGAAACTAATGCTCTTTTAAAACATCAGAGACAAACATACCATCCTGTATTTGTTTCCTATTCTTGCAAACCACACCATACAGCAGTGTTCAGAGAGCCTCCGTTACAAATGATAATGCCAATATTAATGTGGGTCCTTATCTGGGACCTGCTGAAGTCAGTTAAAGGTCTTCCATTGATTACAGGGGATATTAGACGGGGCCCTTTCAGAACGTATTTTGGTCAACTCTTGTCCAACCGTTATTTCACATAGGAGAAATGGGGTTTATCTCCCTTCTGCACTCTGAGCTTCTATCAGCAGAGTGACATCCAAGTGAGTGATCCAAGCACAAGAAAAGTCCAGGCTGTCCCAGTGGTGAAGAAAAGAGGGTGTGGCAGTTTCTAAAGAGCATCAACAAAATGACACACGAGAGAGAAAGGGAGAGTGAGACAAAATAAATCATAGAGCAAGACTGGAAGGCAAAGAGGTAGAGAGGTATAAAAGCAGTACTTCAGTTTTTCTAAACCAAAAATAGTCCAGTCATGTTAAGACGTGAACAGGTGGGAAAGTACAGCTTTGCAGCTTTCAAATTGTGTATTTTTTTTTCATCTGTAGCACAAAAGAGAGTTTGAAAAAAGTGAAAAATGTTCCAGCAGGTTAGGGAGCAGGAAGGAAACGATGCCAAATTATTGCTGATATTTAGTCTTTACAGGTGTGCTTTCTCCTTCACCTTGATGGGAAATCCCCTCATTTAATCTCATAAAATGTAGCAGAATGATTGCAAGCAACTTCCTACCTGGTGTCCTTTTCTTTTGCTTTTCAAACCACAGTAAGGCAACAGGAATTAAGACTCTGCAGGTTATGACATATGGATGAAACGGTATCAGCTTGCACAGCATCACTGGGGTTCTGGAGGGATGCTGGCAGCTCTGTGTAAGGGCTGTTTAGTGCAGAACAGGGGCAAGCTTAAGTTGTTTGCTGTGGTTTGGTCTTCCTCTGAATACTTTTTTCCACACTTTCCAAGAAAGCTTGCTTTCTAAGTAAGAACCATATTACATGATGTTGCGTTTCAGTAGGGAAGTGCTGACTGTAGGTGGGATGAGCATTTGTTTTATATTATTTTGGAATAAAGATGATTCATGGGGAAAAAGGTCTTTGAAACCATATCCAATCATATCTCATCCTCCTTACACAAACAGAACTAAATACTAATATCCCAAGTTGCACATTTTATTGTCCAAAGCCCAAAATAACAAAAAAATATAAGGAAAGGACAAGCAGAACCCAAATGTATAATTTCCCTAAGATCTTAATTATCAGACTCCTTCAAAATATTGGAAAATTATCAGAAAATTGTCAGAAATATTTTACACTGTTTTATTTAATTTTTTAAAAGTTTGAATCTTACTACCATTTTCAGCTTCCATATGTAACTTTTTTCTTGTGCTATTTAATTTTTATTTGATTTGTATTTTAATTTTTTTAAAACTTTTACATTAATGCTACTATGTCATCTGTATCCTGCTTAAGGGTAGAAAGAACGATAACCTATTACATTACTAAACTAGCATCATGTAGCAGAACCATTTCAATGTTTAGAGTTTTGATACAGTTGCTTTGATGTTTTTCCAGAAATCACTTGGAATTTGCTTTATAAAGCAAATCTCAATATTTTGACTCTTTGCCCCAAATTTGGAAAGGTAGCTTCTTACCTGGCATTAAGCAGATAATCAGCACTATTCTCTTCTCAGTTTTCATGGAGTACATGCAAGATCAGACATTCTTGTCCGCACTCATTCCCATCCCTAGTCCTCTTCCCCGTGCACTCACCCAACCACCTGGGGCTAGAGCTGAGACATTTTCCCCTCCTGTAGGAGCTCAGACTCTGGGATCAAGACGTAAAAAAACCTAGAGTGTTGGAAAAAACCAGGGACACATCTTATTCCATATCCTTTTTGTGAGATGCTGTTTTTTTTTTTCCCTCTATGGTTATTAGTATAAGAGACAGAATGGGAAATTAATACATCTTGTATTAATTTTGCAAGCATACTACAAGAAAATATATACCTCAGAATATTTGGTAGCGGTTCACATATACATTGCTACTTCTGTATGTGCAATGAACACATAAAGAATGGCACTCTAATTTAGAAAATGTTAATAGTGGAGGAGATTCTTATAAATAAAGATAAATATTCCATTAGTTTGATTTATTTTTAATTATTATTGTTTTTCACTGTTTTTTACACCGAATAAATAAAGTTTTACAAATAAAATATCTGACTAAAGCAAACTAAACAACAAGTTGGAACAAGCTTGGAGAGAAGAGTCTATTAATTATTTTTGATCAATTTCCATCTCTTTGGATTTTTGCTGTGATGAAAGATATCACTAGAGATTTTTCAACAAAAGCACGATCCAAAACTTGTAAAAGGTAATAGATGCCATCAAAGTTTCATTAAAACTAATTGTAAAGGCTCCCTCATTAGAAGGAGCAAGATTTTGAGCATGGTAACTTGCCTAGTTTTCAAAATTCAAGCTTTATGTTTTAAGATTAAAATTCCTCTTCATGCTAGTACATCCTGTATAAAATAACAAACAGAAAATAGAGTGGAAATCTTGAAGTGCTTGCTCAATTAAACAAGAAAGAAATCTTCTGAATTGCTAAGTTTTGTAAAACTTGACATGAAATTACCAAAACTTTTCATATTCTATATACTGATCTACTAAACTGATGTTCAGGTTAGATATTAGGAAAATAATTTTTCACTGAAAGTGTGGTCAGGCACTGGAATAAGTTGCCTAGGGAAGTTGCGGAGTCACCGTCTCTGGAAGTGTTCAAAAGGAGTCTGGATGTGACTAGATGATGTTGTAAGTCTCTTCCAACCTTGATTATTCTGTGCATTCTGTGATTCTGTAAATAGGCAGGGCATTCCATACTTATTATTGCAGCTTTTTCTATCATAGCATTGGCGAAATACTCAAGCGCTAAAATAAATGTTGTCACATACTGAAAAAAAATACAAAATATTTCAGTTTGAAAAAAAAATCAAATATTTCAATTTTTCCTGCTAATTACTGATAAAATGCTGGTATCTCGGAGCCTCATAGAGGGGGTGACAGCTGAGTTGAACACTCACGTCCGCTTTCTGTCATCATGCACATGGCTTGTCAGCCAGTTTTCTTGAAGTCAGTGGAAATTTTGCCACTGAATGAAATGGGATGACAGCTAAGAATTTTATTTCCCTTTGAATAAATTACACATCTTTCCCAGTATTTTTCTTTTCCTCATGATTTCCTTTCCTCTTGCATCCCCACAACTATCTCTCATTTCAGATGGCTGCAGCCGTTTCATCTCGGACAGATGACTGCTTGGTGCAGCTGGTTATGTGCCACATGGAGTTTTTGTGATTGAAGTGCCTCCTTTTCAGGAAGAACTGTCTCAGTGCAATGCCTCTCACAGCCCTATCTCTCTGTGATCAAAACGTGTTCCTCTTATGTGACATTAAGCTGATTCTGACCAGCCAGGAGGAAGGAGAAAAGAGGAAGGACGTAGGTGCGGTTATGGTGTTAGCCAGAGCCTCTGGGGATGAAGGTGTATTTTCCTGTTCTGCCACAAATGGCCGTGGTGGCTTCAGGCAAATGACTTGAAGTACTTTACAGGTGCCTAAGATGTTGCTTAGGCAGCAGAATAATGCTTTAAAAGACACAGTCCTGAAACCACTATTGGTCATGGCCTGAAATCCACCAGCCCCTGAAGCTTTTGCTTCTCTCTGCCTTATGTATGAAATGCTTCATTAAGGACATGACTGAACAGCTCAAGGCCTGGCTCATGCCTGAGCTTGCCAGGCCAAAAAGCCTTGGCACTTCTCCACCTGCTTTCTTCCACTGGGACAGGGCCTGGATGGCAGATACTTCCTCTACCAACCCACCTGGCTTGGCCCCAGGTGAGAGGACAGTCGGGGCTCACTGCAGATCATGGTCACACCTTTGAGGAAAGTCTCCTGCTCGTCCTGCCCCACTTGCCCTGTTCCAGTCTGTTGTGGAGTGCAAAGGCTGGGTGTTCTCTTGGGTGGAAGTAAGATGGGAATGCCTGGCAGGAGCACACCTAGTGCACTTTGGTTCCCATCAGCTTTCAGCACCTGGTGTCAGGCTCCAGCTTCTTGCAACTAAAACCTCATGAAACATTCAGTGCGTGGACACGGGATCCTCAACATCAACCATGCCGTGCAGTGAATCCATGCCTGCTGGGCTGCTCTACTTGGTCACATAGACACAGAGAGGAAATTAAGTGCAGAGATGCTCAATGGCAACCCTTTTGTACCTAACCTACGGCTCAGTACAGGTCCCCGCCCAGGAGGGAGGCTTTCACACTCTGGTTTTGAGGCAGGTATTCATGGCTAGGCTTCGCGAACGAAGATTTGAGAAGGCAGGTATTATCTTACTTGAGTAAAGATTTCATTAAAAAAAAACCCCAAATAAATTCTCTCTTGGAAAGAAAAATACTAGGCCAACTACTATGATTGGTTAAATACACATAATTCCCAAGGTCCTGGGAATTTTCTTCTGCTTTTGTAAATAGTGAGAGAATCTGTTAATCTGCCCTGGTTTTCTTTTACTAAAAGGCAGGCAAATCCTGTCCTCTTTTTTTCCAACAAAATGTCTGGAGAAGGATGGGAGTTCAACACTATTTTCAATGTCTTATAGACTTTTCTATTTCCTTGTTCTTTCTTAAGTGAACTTTTCTCCACACCTACTTTCTCACAGGTGTGAGAAACTGATGTGCATTTGACCTCCTTTCTCACCTCTGTTTGCACTCTGATGCTGTCAGGTGGCTAGTCTAACTTCTCCAAATCTGTCTTTCTGTCTATATTGCTAAAATCTTTCATTTTCATATCCTGACTGTCCTAGTGGTAACTTAAAAAAAAAAAAAAAACAGCCTTTCTTTTATTAAAAAGGGATGCATTGCAAGCCATGGTAATTAATTTTTGACAAAATCTTGAGGAAGATAAGACAACTTGAGTTTTTAAGCCCTGTTAGCCAGTGAAGAGGTAAGGATTTTAACAGAGCAATAAATAAATTTAAAAAAAAAAAACCCAAACCACAAAAACCAGAACCAGAACGCAAACACAAAACCAAAAAAGTAGTTAAGATATTTTGAGTTTTTAAACCTTATGAATTCAGTATTTGAGCAATATGAAAACAGAGGTAGAAATCTGGCATCAGAATAGTTTAATGGCTGATACCCAAGTGACATTGATTTTCCAGATAGTTCAAGAAGAAGCTAAGTACACTTTCTAAATACTAATCAAAAGAACTGCAGTAGGTTCCTCAGGTGCTCCTTGACTGGCCAAGAAAGATTAAGATTTTTTTCTGTTTTTTCCCTTGGTTTCAGGACTGTAGCATAGATCATGAATGAACTGGATCAAAACCAACCCTCATGTTTTTTCCTTTCTTCATTTTAGAGAAGACAAGGTCTGTACACCAAGTACATACCAGGTGCATACAAAAGTAATATATAGTTTCATTATGAAAACTATCTCCTCTCTGCCTCAGAATCCTGTTACAAATGCATTATATTACACAGTCCAGATTATGCTGTGATTGCCGCTTCCAGAAGCATGAGTGTCATACAAGCTGGCTGTGTCTTTCCCACAGTTTTGGATCCGGTGCCTTTTCTGAATTGGGCATGGGCGCACTCAAAATCCTTTACAAGCCACTTGGGGAAATCTTTTCTGAAAGTCCCCCACATTTTGGGTTCTTCTTTTTTTAGATAGCCTAAATTAGACACCTGCTGGTAAGTCTTTAAAGCCAGACAACCATAAACAGAGGCATGCAAAGTCAGTGAATACTTTTGAGCCCTTTCAGTCTTACCTCTGTATGGCTGATTAACTTCTGGTATGATTTGAGAGGCCCAGGTGAGTTTTATCAGGGTTAAATTGTGAACTTTATGTTTCCATGTATAAAATTTTTTGAGTTTGTTTATTGGAGTTTTTTGGGGGTGGGGGTGGCTTTTTGTTTGCCTGGGGGTTCTTTTGGTTTTGATTTTTTTTTTTTTTTTTTTTTTTTTTTTTTTTTTTTTTTTTTTTTTTTTTTTTTTTTTTTTGCTTTTTGGTTGTTTTTGGTGTTGTTGTTTTGTTTGTTTGTTGGTTGGGTTTTTTTTTGTTTTTGTTTTTGTTTTTTAGAAAAGCTGATCAAGATCTTCAAGTTGCAAAGACTAAAGGTAAGTTCTCAGTCTCCTTTTATGTCTGTCAATGCAAAGTGGCTTTCTTGATGAACTTTGGTATCCTTTGACCAAAGATGAAAAAGATACATATTTGTTAGATTCCCTTACTTTAGGCACTTAAGACTGGCCTTAACTGCTCACTTCAGACAGTTCTTAGTAACAAGAAGACCTGAATTGCAACTTACTTCAAAAATACCAAGGAAGATGGGTTGAGGAAAAAACACATCTGGTGGTCACCTTTTTACTGCTAATCTTACCTCTGTGACAAGGAGTTACAAAGAAAATGAAGAAACAAAACATTAAAAACTGAGAAATCCACAAGAAAATATGACTCATGAAAGGTATGTTCTTGCTTTTCCTACTGGTAAAAATTAATCACTACTGTGTGTGAGAGTTAAGTGAAATAAAAATCAACTGTAAATACTGCTTTCTTTTTCCTCCCTTTTGTCCTGTTCTTGCACTGCAGGCCATGGTTGCTATGACAAAGAAATTACATTTTCTGGAGCAATATCCAAGGAAGCAGAGTCCCGACAACACTCAGCCAGCTAACCTGGAAGTTAATCTAGGTTCACTTTGTTCAGTTGTCCAGGCTTTTGGCCAAATAGAACGAGACTAATTTTTAAGGTTCAGCTAATCTGACCTTGTACTTAAAACCAGTATTTTGCTGTTTGGGAAACTCTTGTACTCAGCTAGGACAGAGAGATGGTGTTTTGCCTGAGCAGGCTTTTGAATCTTCGACTCCGAAACTTTGTGCTTGACATTTTTGTTTGCTGTTTGATCAAACCTTCTTGTGCCTTGGTGCCTGTGAATAAGCCTAGCTTTTTCTTTGTGCACTCTGTGATACAAAAATAAAGAGAAGGAGAAGTAAGGGCGATTGGACTCTGAAGTTAACAAAAAGTATAGGTATGATTCATTAACTAAAGGAAATCTTGCCCTTAAGCTTGACTATAGTGGTTACTGGCCTTTGATATAAAATCCTAAGTATGTGATATGTACCAATGCTCAGTAAAAACGTAAAGCAAAGCCAACTCTGTCAAATGATTTTTTTCTGTAAAAGATAAACCAGAATTTTTTTTTTTGAAACTGCTATAAACTACTCAAAAATACTACCAAATAAAATAGCACCAGTTCATTCACATAACACAGACAGACATATTAATGTTGGAACACGAGCCAGATCCATGACCTCTTATAAATCAGGCAAAGTTACTCTTTCTGAGAGGTGCTGCAGGCAGTTTTCCCTCACTGAGCATCTGGACTACTGCTTCTCAATTACCTGAGTGTAAATTAATGATAGGAGTGTGGAGCTACTTCCAAAAGACAACTGCCACTAAATTAAAAACAAATGCAGTTGTCAGATTATAGTTCAACCTGTTGTCAGATTATTGTTTAAGTTATTTAAACACTTCAGTCACTCTGGCTATAGAAGTGAGTAAAGTCTTTCCAAAAGACTTTATCATCCATCTGCATACCATTATCACTTGTATTAACTAAAGTGGTCTTTGAGTCAGATCCGTAGATCCATTCATTAACTTCGCAATAAAATACTCTTCAAAACTCCAGCACAAGCAATATCCATCAACCTCTGATTTAACAGAACTAGGATGGGTCCCAGGGTTGGCAAGAGGTCTGAGAAGCAGAATACACCTGGTATGCAATATAGATGTGACTAGAATACTTTTGGAGGTCCACAGTATTGGCACAGGGAGAGCACCATCAGAAATCTCACCAGCACAGAATAAATCAGTGTTTCCTTTTTCTTCCCAATCACATGATATGTTGACTCTCGATTGTACTGGACAATTTCTACTGTACTGTGCAAGTCATTGCAGAAATAATAAATATAATTGGATTCAGAAGACCCAAGGAAGAGTTGCATCCACTTGAGATTCTTTCTTTGGTGAGGAATCCTTGGCAAGCAGATTTGAAACCAATTCAGCCAACCTTATCTACCTGATAGTGACTATATCAAGATTCTTCTTCCTTTTCAGAATGCCATGTGGAGAATAGCAGAGCTTAATTGTGATTAAAATATAGCCTTCATCTGTTTCTTCCTTCTGTGCTACATCTATTTCCTGTCATAAAAGTAAATTAGTTTGGTGCAAAGTAAGCTGTTCTCAACACACTCTTGTTCTGGCTTTTATCACTTTATTATTTTTAAGGCACTTGACATGTTTTGTTGAGTAATTAATTTCATGATTGTTACAGACTGATTAGTTTATGATGCTTGGCATCTTCACATCTTCCTTCCTCCCTCTGTAAAAGGCTTCTGACTTTCCTCATTTTCCAGAGCTTTTTTTCTTCCCTGGGTTCTCACATGTAATCACTAATATTTGGGAAAGTGTCTTGGTTAGTTCCAAAATCAGCTAGTTTGTCTACTACCAAGTTTTGCTAGATTTTTCTAGAGTAAATTCCATCTATCTGTGCTGGTTAGAACATAACTTACTTGTCTAAGTAAGTTCTTTAACCTGCTTCTTCTGCCTGGTACTCTTCTGTCCTCGTTAAAATACATTTTCTTCCAAGTAGCTGATTGCAATATATCTTTCATGTTCTCATGTGTGTGAAACCATGCTTGCTTTCTTCCTACATTAGTTAATGGATCTAATACATTGCTTTCCTCCTCTTTCTCGTGCATTAATTTTTTTCTTGCATTTTATGCCTCGTGATAATTTAAATCTGTTTTCCATCTGAGGTTTTATGATTTTCCCCCACTTGATTGTGCTTGGAAATAATGCTTATAAAGTAATACGCCTTTCAAGAGTGCTTGCTGTAGTGGAAATGTTAACCTAAAGTCTAGAAAATACAAGTTTAAGTACTACTTAGCTTGCACAATAAAGTTCCGAAAGAACGAGAATTTCAGTGACTGGGAAATAGACTGAACTGTTGGAAAAGAAAGTGATTTCTTCCTCTCAGTCAAAGCTGAAAACCAGTAGCTGTCTATTTTATGGTATTATGAACTAACTCAAATATATTGGATAAAATACTTGTAATATGAGGAAAATATAGAAAAATTAGTGTCTGATGTTATGAGAATAGTGTTAAGATTACAATACGAAAGAACATTATTTTTTTCTGATAGAGGATTATATCTTAGGCTTGACACAGCGATGCTGTAGCTGTATCATGAGAAGGCTTGTGCTTATCATGTAACTGGCCTAAAATATTTGAAAAGTATCATATGTACTTCACAAACAGCTTCCGTGAAGACTTATTGTCCCTTGTATGATCATGCACCTTTCTCTCTTCTGTTTTGAAGCCTAGGCTTTTCTAAAGAGTCCGTGTTTTCTTTTAAAAGCTGTTGTGATATGCCTTTGAGCATGTTTCATTTACTGTTTTGACTGGTTTGACTTCTCACTTCAATAATGCAGCTGAATTACAAGTCTTGCATTAATTTTAATTCATTCTTTTGATAACATTAACAACGAAGAAGTCAGTCTCATCAGAGCTAAGAATCAATAAGGATTAGGAGGCTGATGCATGTGGGGTGGGATAGAATAGAGCATGAATCAGGTCTGCCAGATGGAAAACTAAAAGATGAAGAGAGAATAGAAGCGGATGGTTCATGAAATAAAGGAGAAGGATGAAGTTGGGGAGTTACTTTGGAGCTTCAGGCTTTGTGGGAATTCACAAGCTATCAGACTTGCCTTCAAACATCCCAGCCTTTTCTTAGAGGCACTGTGAGTATAGGCATTGCTGTTCTGGTAATGGTGACATAAAGGTGGCTACTGCCGTTCCTGTACAACATGAGACTGGGAGCAGGTCACATGTGGCTGCTGTGGTGAGATATCAGCCTATGGTGGGGTTTGAATGGCAAAGTGTTCCAGGACACCTAGAATAAAAGGAGTGGAGGTTCAGATGTAGGCTGCCTCGTGACCTAGCTCCACACCCTTTCCCACTCATTCCATGGGGCAGTGGTGGAACGTCTGAAGGAAAACAGGCTTTACCCCCCACCTGTCACCACATCCCCTCCCAGGATGCCTCTGCCTGTTCTCCATAGATACATGCTGAGCTTCTTTCCCTTGGCCCCACGGGGATTATTTTAAGTGACCTGAAGAAGCAGAAGAATTGGCTGCAGTAGATGGGTATCATACTACCCAGGGCAAAGACTAGCTCTGAACTTCTGGGCCACATTAACTGGAAATAGAGGCTGAGTTATTGACGAGTTACTATTCATAAAGGAATTTTCAAAACACTGAAGGGCAGTTAATGCCTAGTCCACAGTGAATGTCAATGAGGACTAGACAGTCAACTTTCAGCTGGACCTCCCTTCTGTATCACTTACAGGGCTGACAGAACATTACAGTAGGGAAGAGGTAGACTAAGGAGTGTTGCAGGGGGAATAGGAATAAGAAAGGGAGAACAGGAACAGCAGAAGATATCCCTAACTTTGGCTTAAAGGATTAATACGTTGCCAGGAATTGGCAAACAGCAATGGGAAGTATGCGAGGCAGGAAAAAACTTCTGTGTGCATCTGTGGATAGAATTAATTTGTAGTAAACAAAAGAATATTTTATGTAATTGCAGGTTTCACGTGTTGAAATCAGTTGTTGCTTCATTAGAACATTTGGAGTGTGGCTGGTTAATTTGCATATTTATATATATTTAGAGAGAGAGAGAGAGTGAGAGATGTACTTGGAGTCCAAGGAGCTTTTCGCTGACTTCTAATGTTATGTTTAAAATAGCATGATGGCTGTTACGATAACACAGCTTTATCATGTGCACTACTCAAGTCTGCCAAAATAAATGGGGATGTAAAGGAAAGAGAGGGACGGTGGCTGACTGCGTAATGTTCAAACTGTCAAATTTCTCATGAACAAATTAGCTGATTCTAATCTAGTTGACATTGGGAAACCATCCAGGAGATTTTTTTTTTTTTTCAGTGGTATAAGATGACTTTTTATTGGAACTGAAACAACTGCTTCCTTGGCTCTGATTACATCCTTCCTCATCACAGAGTGCTTGGTATGGCAATCAGAGAAAAGCCTTATTCCTTGTCTTAATGCATTCTGCCCGTGCATCAATACAGAAGGTTTGTAGAACAGGATAAGAAAAACCTCTTTGCTGAAGGCAGCCTGGAGGGGATAGCCTTTGGTAGGCTGCTGCAGATGTGAGAATGCTAAAGCTTTGCAAGAAAGTTAGCCTAGATCTGGGCTTTTCCGTCATTCAACAAGCACAATTTTCTCATTACCCTTCTAAAATCGGGCCTTTCTCATCTACTTGGAATAATTATGTGCTCAAATTTTGTCCTCCTTAAACCTCTTGGAATGAAACCCCTGACAACAAACACACGGAAGATAAGTTCTGATGTAAAACACTTCTGTTGTTATGTGGTGAGCTGTGCCAGTTTTCAATTGTCGTGGAAAATCTCTCTGTGTACATATGATATGCTTAAATATGGTGCATGGGAGAGCTCTTCAGAAGTCTGTTCTTCAAGTTTTCTTTCAGTTCCAGCAGAGTGGTCCACCAGCTTAGCTTTCTGGTTGAAGAATGAACAATTTGTTACCTAAATACCTTTAGGTTATAGATTAAAAATGAGGTTTGGCTAAGTATCAGTGGATGGTTTCTAAATGCTGGGGAACTGAAAGGTGACAACCAGGGGGAAGAGAACGAATCTCACAATTCTGAATCAGTTCAGAAACAAAGACAGAGAAAAAAGAAAACCCTTAAAAGGGGAAAATTAGGAGTTACAGCAACCACTTATTAGAGCTAATTGCCCGGACACTTTACGAAATTTGATTTCAGTGTGGGGGAACTTAATTTGCTCTTGGCAACAGGGTAGAATGCTTAATTCAATTTAACAAAAATACGTTTTTTGAAAGAGGAAACAAGACTGACAGAGTTTTGGCATGTCAACAAAAGGCAAGAATACAAAAAGAAAAGGATTAGTGAAAATGAAGATCAAGAAAGGATCAAAAATAAATTGGCTGGAGTCCAGGAAACATTTGTTACATTTTATAAGCAAAGCTATTCTTCCGAAGTGTGTAGAACAGAGGAACTAGCTGATCTTTACCTAAAGCGATATTGGCCACCCTGCGTGCTAATGAACAGATGTCCCCATAGGAATCAGAAATGCGTTGATCTGCGTACTGTAACTGACATGGTGTAAACTGCCAGGTCTACATGCATTAAAAACAAATGGAAAATTCAGTAAGGACTTGCAAATTTGTACTGATCTATAACTAAACAATAAGGCCTTATACGTTAAATATGATACAATAAACTGATTTCACATTTAGTAAAAGCTTTCTTGTCTTTTACTTCTATTTCTTGCTACATAAGGACTTGAGTCACTCCATAAAACGATCAGACAGCAGGCTTAAGAAAAGGGGAATATTTTTTCCATGTGATGCCCAAGCATATTGTGGCAAAAACAGCGACATAGGATAGCAAGAAAGCCAAAATGTAGATTAATTAAAAGAGATCAGTCGAATCAGCACAGGATGCATCCCTCAAGAGGTTTCAAACTGAGAGACCCCTAAACTTCTGATTGTTGACTGCTGATGCATACCAGCATCACTAAGTAATTGGCCTTGTTCCTTATATGTTCCCCTCAGCAGTTTTGCTAGTGGTCAATGCAGATACTGAACATTGTTAGGTCTCACCCAGAATGAGTATTTTTACAGTCTACTCCTGCACTCCTAAGGCCTGATTTTATTTCTGCCATATTTTTCTAACAAAGAACTTCAGAGAAATTTGCTCTTAGTTGCTATTCATAGTGAGGCTTGGTAACTAAATATGTCAGCATTCTTTTACAAAGTCAGACAGACTAGCTCAAGTCAGGCTCAGATTGGTTTAGTAAGTAGTTAACCTCTTCAATATTGCACTGAAATGGATTAGGAGTGTTCACAGGATCGGCAATGATAGGAGCAACAAATAACCCCAAACCAGTTGGGTTTTTTTTCATGTGGTTGAAAACATTGATGTATGCCTTGGAGAAGAATTATTGGAAGAATTACTTGACTATTGGTATTTCTCATCCAAAATTTTCATATTACCTGTATGCAGTGAACAGGCTGAAGAAATTCTTTCCATGGTCTCAACTAGGAAGGCTATGATTTATTTTATTCAAATAATTTATCTGCAAAGCACTTTAAACTTAAATGAATTTCCAAAACTCTTCAAAGCTATTCCAAAACTGTTTCGTGTCAATTTTCAAAACTGTTGCCTCAAAATTTGTCTAAATACTTTGATACTACTAGGAAACATTTTTACCTTGTCTAAATTTAGATCAGCTGGGGATAAAGCCTTTAGGACAGAAGACTGTGGGAATGGTCGAGAGGATTAGTAATTATAGATCAGAGTCTTTCACTACTAAACTCTTTCCACATGGACACTGCTGAATGTGTCAAGTTACTTTGAGTTAGCTGAACTCAAACAACCCATAACTGTCTCTTTCTGATACAGAAAAACGTGTTGTTGTTTTTTTTTTTTTTTTCAGTTTATATTACATCATTTGGAAAGAGATTCATGCTTGACTGGGAGGAACCTTCTCATACCTCACAGAAAGTTCAAGCTATTTTTATTTCAGCAATGATGCTGGTGTAAGCGAGCGATTAAACTTTCCTGCACAAGTAAGGCAGAAGTCAAAGGCCATGTTAGTAGCCAGGAGACATAATCTGATGGCATTCCAATGGTTTGCTATCATGAGGTCTGTTCCCTTGATTCTGGGAGATGGCCATCAGAATTACAAGTAATTTCCAGTCTGAGATACAGCAGTTAAGATCTTGATTCTCTGTACTAGAAATGGTCTTTCACAATACAAGGAGCAAGAAATGTAAGCAAACTTAGCTACTACAGCCCACTAGCATTGCTGTTTAGAGGCTTAAAAAGAAGAAAACTAAACATAGGCTTTTGATATGAAAACTGCCCCAAAACATTTATTTTTAATTAAAAAAAAAAAAGTTATGAAACAACCGGAGATTGCTGTCAGAGTTTTAAAAAATGATAGAGAATCATCAGAAGTCACTTGCAGTGACTCATACTGTGGTCAGAGTTTTCATATGTCAAACAGGTATTTTTCTCAAATAATACCTTCTGATGTTTCTTTGTTTATTTTCAGTTATTCAGGATATTTCTTTGCACTGAGTCTTCTACATGAGTCTAATTGTGCAACATTATGTTCTGTACCTCTTTTGGTTCAGCCGTTGCAAGCCTTGAATAGTCAAAGACATCTCAACTCACCTTTGGATCACAGTGTTTTGAGTCAGAAATCTAAGTATAAGCACCCAAGAAGAACTCTCTTGCTGAGTGCTATGGGATGGGATGTGTGGGCTTCCTCCCTTCCCAGGCACTGAAGGCAGATTCTCTGCCTCGTGTAATCTGTCCCTATTCCAGGGCCCACTGAAGCCCTCTTGCATTTGACTTCACTGAGCTTTGGACCTGGATACTCATGTAGAGTTCAACAGGCATATTGTTGGTTGACATTGCCCTCTATAACATTGCCAGGATGATTTTAGTTGTCTGCTGGAGCAATGCCAAAACACTTTTAAGAAGAAGGACGCAGTTGTGCTCCAGAACTTCCTTCTTAGCTCCTGCCTTACTAACCACCTGTGCAATGGCAGTTCTTAGAGGTTCAACAGCAGCTAGGTGGGTAGAATTTCATTTTCCTGTAATGCACTGTTTAGTATGGTACCCTACTCATGCTACTTCCTTCAGGATATATGCCTAAAACCACTTCACCCCATTTTCAATAACACCTGTTAATTATTCAGTAGAATTTTTTATTTTGACTGTACTCAGTCTCTAGGGAAGGGTCTTTCTTCTGATTTAAAAGATGACTTTCCACTCAGCTTGTTTTTTAGTATTCTTTTCTGTGTTGTACATGGCATGCCTATCTTTGGAATTTTTCATTATTTTTACAGTTAGAGAAGAATTGTGCCTAATAAATGTGATCTATCAATGTTATTCCTTATATCTGCAGTCACATTTGGAAAATTTGAACACATATAATAAAAGGGCCAGAGAATTTCTCTGAATATTTCCTTAGAAATGAAAATATTTTTAATAAGTATTTTTAAAAGTTGTTGTAGATACTTTCAAAGAAATTAATTATTGGTTAATTTTAAGGTAATTACTTAATTTTGGAGTAATTAATTTCTGGTTTGTTGGTCTAGGGAGGAATATTCTTGACCAGTACAATAGAGTCTTTTACATAGAAGGCCTGATTCTTTATACAAATTTAATTTAAAATCAATAAAATTAAAGTTGTAATGCAGTTGTTGCCCCAACACTTCTCTCTCCTGGTATTTTTGGTGTGAAATCAAGGGTTTGCCATAGTTGGAATAAGCATATCTTTGGAACAGCTACTGAGGTAGCCCAATGTTTGTGCTGGGCACAGGGGTCAGGAGCACAGGCTAATCTACAGCAGTGACCAAGCTGACCCCCATAGCTCTCGGTAATGTTAATGTTGTTTACAGACAGTTTTGTTCTTTGTTCAACTCACCAAAGCCTGCACAGAGTAGCCCTTGAAGAAGTGTCTGGACTCGAGGAAGAAGTCATTTTGAGTCTCCTCTTCTGGCATATTAGAATAAAGCTGTGGAGACACGTATGAAACAGTGCGGTCTATGGATATGTTATCACTGTTCTGTTGTTTGACAGACTTTTGACCCTTTGGTGACTCATAAAAAAGAAGAGTTGGCAAAGAAGCCACGATGGACCATGTGCCCCACTGGTGATAGCAATGAAAAAACAATGTCTTGAACTAAAAGCTTGTCTCAGCTTTTGTTTCGGAAGATACCTTTTCTTATCAGTCTTCACTTTGAAACATATTCTTACAATTAATTATGCTCAATTTTTGTCTGGTATTAATTTTGAAAGTCTTTGGTAAATATATAAATACACAATATATTAAAATGCTTCTGGGGTAGTTATTCTTTTTCAATTGGACTTGAGATTTTGTCAGGAGTCTGGAGAAACTAGATAATGCTAATCCAACTGCAATGATAATCAAATTTACTTTGTGCCTATATTGCAAGTGCTGTAATTGTATTTGTATTGTACTGTAATTGTATTTGTTTATGCAAGTAAACATCTGAATGTTTATAATTGATGCATAACCATAGGAACATATTCCTCAGCTATTTTTTACACATATGCATTTGGGGTACTTCTTCATGCATATGCTTCTTGAATAGCCTATTGCATTCTTAATATTTCTAATTGCAGGAAGGTTTTGCATGTGTAATTAATAGGTGGTTCTAGAAGCAAAGGAACTGATGGCTTCCTACAGACTTGAGTCCTTTGTCCTTTAACCATTTCAACCCTGATAGCCCCTTTCAATAATAATTCCTTCAACAGCTCCAGTGTGAAGGAGTTGTTGATATCGTGGCTGACCTGGAGAGACTGATGTGCTTTGTGGCCAGCAACTATGAGGAGCTTCATTGGCCAACAAGGCAAATATTTTTTGTAGCTGCTGAGTTCTTCTTCCTTTTTCTGTACTGCAGTATTAATGTAGGATGCTTGAAGGAACGGAATTCCAAGAAACACTTAGGACCATAATTATCTTTGAGATACTAGCCACATTTTGAAAGTTCTAGAAACTGACTAGTGAAATCAGAAGGTATGGGGCAGGAGACGTACAAAAGAGATAGACCTCTGAACATACAGCACAACCAAATGCTCATTTCCTTAGGAATTAAAATTTTTAAAAGAAGAGGTAAATTTATTATGTTTGACTTATAGTATCTCCTGTAACTTTTCAACAGCTCTAGGACTGAGTTTGCCCCAGATCCTATGGTTGCCCTGGAATCCATGTTCTGAAACTAAGTTAACTGAAAAAGCAACAACTAAACCAACAGACAGTGTTGTATGGCTTTACCATTGCCAGCAAAACCTTCAGAATAAAGAGCAGTAAATCAAATTTTTTTTCTATTTACTCCTAGAGAAAGTCTGATTTAATATAGCATGGAAATCTTACAATCACATGACAATATGGGCTATAAATACATTGTTCTCACACAGTGTTTCCTCTGATCTAGCCAGAATGACCTATAATTCTCTTGACTTGCCTTATTTTTACCTTGAAAAAAAATTTCATAATTTTTGGTGCTTTTGTATCTCCTTAGCCTAACTTTAGTCTTTTTTTTTTTTTCTTTTTTTTCTTGCTTCTAGTATTCAAGGTCTGTTAGCACCTGTTGACTGTCTCATTTCCCACACTTTGTGTCATCATGTGATAACACCAGCTGAAGGGCTGCTTCTAAAACAACAACCACAAAAGCAGACTGTGGTTTTGAGAAAGGCACATCTTGCAGAGGGTGACATCCAACACTACCATGATGCCACCTGCATCTGTATTTGAAGTAGTCTCAAAAGTAATATGAATCATGTCTGACTTTGTGTAAGTGTCAGAGGTCCAGTGTTGAACCTTGAAAAGAAAATTAGCTGTATTCATAAAGAAGTTAGATACTAGCTAGCAAAAAGGAACACATTTTCAGCATGGAAGTCAATTATCTCCATTAGGGTAATTTGAGGCCCTAGCCATATCAACACATGCCCTGGCCCTTACTCCTTAGCTCTTTCCCAAATGCTATGGTCACTGTGTACCACATTCCCATCCTACCTTGTGATCCCAGTATCAGCTGTATGCTCAGAAGGCCTTTTTCTCAGAGCTTCCTCTTATTCAAGTACTGTGAACATCTTCTTTCCCAAGACCTTATTACCTGCCTGCAGACACTGAGTGAATAAGGAAGTGGTACCTCCTGGCTACCTGAGAAGAAAACTCAGCACCATCCTGACAGAATTATGATTGGGCAACAACAGTCAAAAACTCCCACTTTCCTGATATCACCCAAACCCTCACAGTCCAGAAATAAGCCTGATTTTAGGACAGCTTCAGAAGACAACTGTAGAGAGCTGTGACCAGTTTTTCTCCTTCGGAAAAATTAATCTTCCTGTAAATGTTCAGGATTTTCAATTCTGAAAATGCTATTTTGTCAAATCATTACAACTACCATGATCTCACAGCCAATTGCAACAATTGCAACTGTTTGCTCACATGTTACTTTCATTGCAATGGACAACATCTGCCCATTTCCTCAGCACGTACAGTCAGCCCACCTAGCTGTTAGCCTGGTTTCAAGGGTAGCTACCACACCACGTATTTACTTCGGAAAATAAACAAGAAACAAAATACCCAAGAACTGCGATGCAGGTTGAAACTGTAGGAGCACACATCTTGGAGATCCTGAGGCCCCCAGATTGTGGTAGGGTGTACGATACACAGTAGTCAAGACAAGTAGACAGAGTAGTGGAGTATGTAAAGAGAGAGTGTTACATAAACGACAAAGAAGTAAGTTGTAGATGGAGAAACCTAAGAGACTGGCTGCAAGCTTAGATAAAGGTCACTGAGTTTTTCTTACATGTGCAAGTAAAACAGGGTCATAGCTCATATGCATGTACCCTTCTGCAGTTTCTGATACTTCTACAGTTTTAGTACACTTCCAAGCATGAATTTTGGCCCTTGACAACCAGCACTACTGCCCTTGAAAACGTGTGGGTTTCGCTAAGTGTTACACGAATGCTTCCCATCAGGAGGTCTGGATAAAGTGAATTGGGTTTGGATGGGGTGTTGGGGATTTTCAGATCTGGATTCAAGCCATGTCATATGGTTTCTGGGTCTAAGCATAGTCTCCAGTCTGGTTTACTTAGAATTATAAATGTAGTCCAAAAGGCCTATTGCAGACAGGGAGGCAGAACAGAGTGGTCAGGGGTTGTTGGATGCAGGCCTCAAGGTTTTTTTCTCTCTTTGAAGCATTTACTCAAGAGATAAGGATAAAAACCCCAACATTTAAAAGCCATGCATCAATTCAAATAAGACCTGCTTTAAATAGTTTATGTAGGAGGCCAGATTAAGGGACAACATTAGACACCTTCTTGATTTATAATCTGTAAAATGATCAGTATTCCAGGACAAGACCAAAATGCATGTTTGCCTGAAAAGAATAAAAAGCTTGCACCAGAAACCAGGTAAGTAATGTGTGTGAAGATGATAGCTGTCTCAAGGATAAAGGCAGTTCCAATATTACTGAAAGTGGGAGCTAAGCAGTGAATCAGCAGGAACCTGTGTGTGGGTTATAAGTGAACACTGTCTTCCAGCTCTTACTGCTGATAGCAGGAAAACTCTTACTGTTTTCACTGTAGTATTTCTAGTTAAACAAATCACACATATTATTCCTCATAGATTACTCACTGTCTTTTGCACAAAGACCAGAGGTTTCATTCACTTTTTTGTAAATTTTTTCTGGCTTTTGTGGAAATCAGTGTTTCATTTTATGATTTTTTTTTTTTTTGAGGGGAGACATTCTGATTTCTCAGGATCACGTTGGTTTTGAGAACAGAGATGGAAATGCCGAAATCAATGCACTTTTGTTTCTTAGTGGGAGGCCCACAGGAAGGAGCAAAAACAAGTTTCCTCAGCCCAGACAAGTTTAGCAAGACAGTGTGAGCTGAGGGCTGAAACACAGTCTCTGATCATCAGTAGGCCATGTATTTGATGAGCACAGAGCCCTTATTGTTGATGATGTACAAATCCCCCAGGAATTGTCACACTAAAATTGCGCAACCAATCACTCAGTGTTCAGTAGAACAAATTTACACTAGTGAACAGGAACACTCTTTGGGAAATATTGTTATATGGATTCTCATGTCCATGAATTAAACAATGAAAAAAGGAAGTTTATTGCATATAGTGCTTTTTAAATTTTATTTATTGATGGTGGCTTAGCTAAAATCCTTCACCAGAAGGGGCTGTCAAAAGTCATGATTGCACCACTAAGATGATGGTCCTACACAGCTGCCTGCAGATCACCCATATCTGTGTGGGTGTGTGTGTCCTGGACAGATACCTGAGGGCCACACTTGCTTCTTCCCACAATCCCATCTGACCCTCCTGTCACTGAGACATGGCAACATTGTCTTTCTACCTCCAATCATCTTGCCACTTGAAAGGCTGGGTGCTGGCTTCACTTCTTGCTTTTCTGGGCTAAGTTTAGTTCACGAGAGGGTGCTGAACTACAAACAGCTAACACAGAGATGGAGCTTACTGCATTTGTTAAGGGTGAAGCCAAGGTCACTGGCAAGCAGCAGGAAATTGACAGCTGAAGGCACAAACACCATTAATATAAGAGCTTCATAACATATGGGAATATGGCTATAGCTGGTTATAGTCACAGAAGATGATGGATGGATGGATGGATGGATGGATGGATGGATGGATGGATGGTCGGATGGACAGAGGGATGAATAAATGTATAACACAATCCCCTAGAATGAGCATGGCACTCTGGCTTTCCTTGCCACTCATGACTTCCCAGCTCAGGCCTTTCCTAGTTTCTACCATCAGGAAGCCCAATAAAGAGTAGTTATAACCTAGTATTTGCATGCTATGACAACTGAGATCTACATTTTTAAGCACAAGCTTAATTTTCTTCACTGATCTGCTGAGCTGCGGTCATACAAGTCTCTCCAGACTTTGTTTTTATTAGACACTTATTCCTCAACTAAAGAAGGGAAACAGTAAATAGTAAACAACTATATGTGTACTGCATAGAACTGGTAGAAATTATTGATTTTTTAAAGTAATGAATGAATAAGTTGGCTTTTAAAAGATTCTTGCAGATTTGGAATCTTTAGTATTACAATTGCTCCTTTTCCTTGAAGCTTTGGTCATGGGGAAAATGAATATAGAATAATCCATTATTCCCTTCTTGCCTGGGGCTGCAATTATGTTAGGCCAGATAGTACCTATTACCTGCCTGCTTCCTGTTATTTTTGGAATGATCTTAAACAACATGAAAGTGCTTATTCAGGGTTTGGGAATAGGAAGGTTTTATTTCACTTCTCCAAATATAAACTTTGTTTTTAGCCAGTATTTTACATGACAAGATAAGGACAAAAAAAATTTCAATTTTATGTGAATCTTACAATAATGTCAAATAAATTGGACGAGATCCTGAAATAACATGAATTACACATCCTGTGGGAATCTGGAGATGTTGCATTGTCATTCTCAGCAAATGCTGTATACCATGAGGCAGTGCCTACAACAGCTCTTTTTTCACTTTTTAGCCCTCACAAAATATTTACTATTCCCTCAGTTAAGTGTTCTATTTAGTACTATTCACTAAGTTAAGTGTATTATGTCTGTATTAGACTATAAATAGTCACATTGTTTATAACTTGAACAGATTGTTTGAGCGTTCTTATGAAATGAAACTAATTACATCAAAGCAACATGTTCACTCATTTACCAGTAAAACTTTCTCCTCAATAAAGCACTGTAAGAGACAAATTTGGCTTCCCAATCAGAGAGATGGGATAGCATAGAGACTAGCAATTTGGTTAAACCTGAATGTAGACCCAGTTTTACAGATTTTACCCTTACTGAAGGAAAGATATGCAACCATGTTGACTTCCCTCAATTATTATTTTCCTTGCATACGCATTTCTTAGGCCTATATTTTTGCCCTGCCTTTTCAATTGATTGATTTCTCCCTGTTATTTACAATAGAAAAGCAGGCCAACAAGATTTCAACAGCCTATTTTGTGCCTTGGAAGCTCAGAACCAGCGTGATTAATTATGGATTCTTTAACTTACATTGGTAAGCAATACAGTTTTCTACAATTTCACACATAGCTTAGGATCTTTTTCAGAATGAGTGCATGATGTAAAAGACAGGAAAATCAGTTCCTCTGTCTCTATACCTGAACAGAAATTTCTTTAAAAAGATATGGTAGTTGCATCCAGGTTATGAATTGAAAGTCTTAAATCCTGAAATTTAATGTGCAGTGACATTAAAGGTGTCTGCAGAGTCTAGAAATGATGCTCATTTGAACAACAGTAAATTGTACAAATGTAACTCTGCTGTAAGACTTACAAGTGGACTTGAAATACATTGACAGTCTTTTGACTGGTCATAAATACATATGGGTTCATATATCCATCTGTGAGATACCAATATTTTACTGCTGTTACTCTTGTGTGCCAGTCCTGGAGAAGAATTGTGCTGTACTCAGTAGGCCAGAAATACAGAAAAAAATACAGATGATCCCTTTTCCAAAGAGCTTACAACTTGAGACAAGCTTTTTTTTTTTTTTCTGATTGAAAAATAGTTACTATTAAACATTCAAGAAGTTTTTTTAAAAATTTCAAATCAATGGATCACAAAACATCTCTTTTTCCTCTTCTTTGTGAGAGGTGACAATTTTTCTTGATACATACTCAAAGATAATGTGTCAAGTCTGCTTTAATATACTGGAAAATGTCATGTCTTTATTGCTAGGTGAAGGAAGTCTCATATAGGCACACAGTTCTTGCTAGGGCCCTGTATTTTGTAAACTGGAAGGCTGCCTCACCAGCCAGGGGAAAAAAAATTGGTATCACACCCAAGCTCTTTATTGCCCTTCCCTCAAGCACAGCTCATTACCTGAAATGCAAACTTAACCAAGCAGCAAAACACAAGGTTATTTCCCCCAACTAAGGCTACCCCCAACGGCCCCTACAATCAGGAGACAATGGACCCAGCTGAATTTCTTGGTCCTTAGCGGGACTCACTTGATGCCTTTCCTTTTGGTCAAATAATGGCTCAGGACTGGCTCCTGCCAGTGCTTCTCTCCCAGATCCTCAGGTTTAAAGAGGCCCTTGGTTATTTGCCTTCACTACATTTCACTTTTTTTTTCCTCTTGATCTTCTGTTTCCACAGATAACATCCACTGACATTTTCTCACTGCCTGAGAACACAGATAAGAAATTTGCTATACCTATTATTATATTTTGTTGCTCAACTGATGGTTCTTCTAGCAGTAATAGGGTGTCTCTTTAAAACAATTTACTCCACTGGAATCCAATGTACAATTCTGTAGTTTTGTTATACCAAAATCCTCTTCTTTATATATTTTATTGGTCTGATTAGTGTCAAATTGATTCATGAAAGCAAATGCAATTTGCATATTGACTTTCACAAGGTTTGGAGCAGGCTCCAAGTGAATTTCTATAAAAAGGTGAGCAGAAGCTTTTTGTTGGACAGTACTACTAGAATTCTACTGTAGCTTTTATGGGAAATGAAATGTAGCTTTTCTCATGAGCACAATGGAATTCAATGAAGTAGGGATATTTTTTGTTTCTACTGCAAATAATGCCCTTACTCATCCTGCTTGTAACATTTCCAATCATTCTAAACTCTCCTTTAACAGAGTTTTGTGACCAATACAGAGTACTGGTATTGCATCATAGTTGCAAATTATGACCTTAAATTTATGAAATCCAGCAAACTACTTATGCACCTATCTAATACTTTGCCAAAATAAGGTTTGTGAATAGCAGCTAAATGTTTTATTATTAAATTTGATTATTAGATGCTACGGAGTTAAATTAATTTGTGATTAAATTTCAGCGAACACACTTTTATGCGCCTTGCCAAATAGATTATTCTGACTTAATTCACCCACTCTAAATCCTGCGGTGTCAATTATTAAACACTGAATAGAAGTAATTAATAAAAATATCCTACCATCGACTGAAATAATGTGGATAGTGTGTGACAAATTCTATTAAATCCTTCAGACTCCAGTAATAGTTTATGTCAAATGAAACAAGCTATTCCCAGAGCAGTGAAGGGATGAAACTCGGATTCTTCTGCACGGTATCTGCACTGTATCTGCACTGTATCTGCGCTGCACTGTTGTCCCCCAGCTACCCTCCACAGCAGTAACCAGAGTTGTCTCTATATCTCTATGACACCGTCACTGGGCCCATACTATGACTAATGTGAAACTACAATTACACAGCCTGTAACAGTTAGTTTTTACATGTTTTTCCATCTGAGGGAGTACTAAGTTGAGTGACTCTCTTGCATCTTGCTATTGAATTTTATGAAGCTCCTTTTTCATAAACTTTGTTTCTATAAAAGTTTGCAAAAAACCTACCACACAGATTACTAATGTAGAAGGAAAAATAAGTTAATTCTTGATTTTCCTAAGTGTAGAGCAAAGAGAGACTTTGTTGCTGCAGAAATCCGATCCATTCAGAGACAATGTAGGTGTTATTTTAAGTCAGATATATTAGCCTCTAAAGAGGTTGTCTGCAGGAATCCTTGGTGCAAGGTGCACCTGATTCAGTATGAAGTATTATGGAAAATTATTTTATCCAAACTAGAGGAACTGAAAGGACCATTTCTTACCATTGTGTCTGTGCATTATATGGGGAAAAAAAATGACTTTATGTTAACTGTATGTGGCTTACACTGCAAAGTTGTTGTGTCTTTCAGGCAATTCATTGCATGGATACAAACATAAAACACATGTGGACTTCAAGACAAAGTTTAAAGCTCACTACACTTGCAATCAGCAATATTAAAAAATCACTTAAACAATTATAATTTTTAACACATAAAGAAAAATTTTATGTAGTTAACCTGTCCTCAGAGGTAGTTTAGAAAGTGAGACAATAATCTTTTCAGAACTGGATATTTTGGAGATAGCATGATGTTTAAATAGAACAGCCACATCTGTTCAGCTTTTGATACCAGTATTAAAATATTGATTCATAAGGCCTAAGCCATGTTTGTTTCTATAAAAAGTGCAGATATGAAAACTGGGGAGATGAGTAAGATATCTCCAGTTAAACTGAAATGATGCCATCACCCACGAGGTAGCTGATGCAGCACCCTAAGACCGAAAGCTTACGCATTCCTTTTTGTAATATGTGGTGTACAAATTCGGGAATTCGGACTGGTATTTTTTTTTTTTTAATTGGTGTTTCTCCTTTACACTTTGTGGCTAATGTTTTCCTATTATCGAGGTCTTGCATATTTTCAGCACCCACCCAACTCGGTGGTATTATAAGTATTTTTTAAAGGTCTGAGTGACAAGTACATTGATATAAGTGAATCATCATTTTGCAGGCATAAAATTTTATCAGATTGGTTTTCTCATAGATTTATACATTTTAGACAGTGCATCTGCCATACAAGATTAGCTTATGGAAGATAGGACACTTGTTCTAGTAGCAAGTGATAGAATTTTGTACTTTAAACATGTGAAGCAAACTAGATAGTAAATAAGCATCTTGTTAAGCAGTTTCTGGTTATCAGATAAAGAGAAAAAACAAATTAAAGGATATTATTGTGCAAGATTGGGCCAAGTTTCCATTCCCTGATAGTGTTACTGTTTTTTGCTGCAGGACTACATTTGACTCTAGGATACACAAAATATAACCAGATGACAAAGAAAGAAAAGCAAAATAAGAGCATTTGAAGTGCATTGTACCCTGTAATTGCAATACCTCCTATGGGATTCTTAAGCTTGCAGTACATCAGAATTGATTTAGAGATAAAGAGGGACTTGATAATTTCATGAGGAATCACCCCTTAAAGTGAATTTTTTATGGGGGGGAGGAAACAAAGACTTTAGTCAAAGACAAAGTACAGTATCAGTCTTAACAAAGCCCCATTTCTTATTCATCTAATGATGCTCCCTGACACATTTAAAAATACCATGTGAAACTTTTCAGCCTGGTGTATTCCAGTTTTACAGATCCAGTTTTGAGTCTTATGTGCAAAGGGATGTGATATAGGAAAACAACAGAGGTAGTGGATTTTTAAGAGAGATGAGTACAGAGGGTTTCCCTGACTCAGCGGCCATGCCATCCCAGCCATTAGGATGCCTGTAGTTTGCCCCTTCTGCATCCCGTGAAGGTGACCAGTTCTCAGTTTGCCTACAGACTACAGACAGCTGTACAGCCTTGCAACATAGAGGCATGGCAATGCTCCATGGTACACATGGAGGGCTGCAGCCTGTGCACATCACCACTCAGGCTGTACTCAAAGTGGGCCTAATGAACACTGTGTAGCTGAGATTTTTCTTTCAGGATACCCCATGGCTTGCCCAAACCCCCTGTATGAGTCTGCACTTCAAATAAAACTGGTACATATTCACTGAGTTTGTCACAGCCCCAATTAACATATGAATATGTAATGATAATTCTTCTTTATGTCTTCTGGAAGTCTGAATGCATGCTGGAAGTTTGTGTTGAATTTTCTACGTGTTTGGCAATTCCCCTCTGCACCCCTCTAAGGCACCTTTTTTCAGGCAACAAATAACTCTGAGAGGCCAGCACATGCAGTTTTCCTGACAGCATATTCACTCTGGATTTGCCAAAGGCAGGTACCAAAAATGTAAAAGTGCAGAACACAGAAAACAAAATCAGAGTAATATTAAGATTAATCTTAGAATTTAACAAGCTGCCTTCCCAACAATGGAAATATAATTGTGCCTCCCACAACCATACATGTGCCAGCATTTTTAATTTAAGGCCTAAATGAAGAGATCAGTAATAGAAGGTCCCAGTCAGATTTGTATCATGAATTACTTTATCCAGAAAAGTGAGAGACTTTTCAAACTATATTCACCCTGCTTTGATTTGCAGCTGTGGATGCTTGTGTAATGTTTCTTAAAAGATATTTTCCAGAATCTGAGTTCCTTTTTTTTTTTCTTTCCTACAGAGGCAGTAGAAAAAAGGTCTCACTGGTGTTACCAGAAGGTTGACTACATCCCTAGGTTCAACAAATATACCCCATTACAGATATATTGGTGAAGTAACAAGCCAGGAGTCATGGCAAACTTTTAAAAGTACTTGATAAATTGATGTGTAAAATCACACACAACAGAATACTGCCAGTGTCATTATAATTTGCTTCAGCACAGACACATGAATCATATTATTCAAGCCAGTCATAATGACTGCCTTCTGTTTTGCCTCTTCCTTAGGTCTGTAGCTCCCTTAATTTATCCTGTCACCTGTAACAACAAAAGTAGGCTGAGTCACTAACATGAAGCTTTTCATACCTTGAAGAACTTTTACATAAACTTTGAACATTTACTGTGATCTTGTGTAAGTATTCTTGTCATTTACACAAGGATCTAAACTGTTTGAATCCTGTTTGTTTTTTGGCCATGATCATTTCTTTTGACCATGAACTTTATAGTCTAATTCAATGCTGAATGAAAATTGATTACTTTTACCAGTTTTAAATTCATCTTCTTTCTGTCTCAAGGAAATTGAGAAATGCTTTTACTATGGGAAAAAACCCTAAAGGCTATTTCTGAGTATATGCCAAAGTATATACTTTGGTCATGTTTCATTTTATATATCTTCTCTGTAAGACAAATTCGTAACAATTTTAATCTTTCTTTGTATATGAAATTTCCCATGCCCATGACGATTCTCACTACTTATCTCTCCTTGTATCAACAGTATGCTTCATAGACCAACTAGAAGTAAATGCCACTCTTTTGTAAGAAAATATTTTTTGCATTCAGAAGTAAACATAATTGATCATAGATTTGCAGTGAGTGCTTCACAGTGGCTCTTGGTGACCATGCTTGAATTTGAACTCCTTCTTTCCTTGTGGTTCAAGGTGATTCCTCTCCTTGTAGAGATTGAACTTCCCCTTCTGGGCTGATATTTGTGTCACTGCAGATGAGAAGCAGTACGGTAGCCAGATGGGGGGCAGCAGGATGACAGGGGAATTTGGGATTTCAGGAAGTACAGACATAGCTAAAGTAATTGAAATATTTTATTCCTTATTGTAACAGAAAGTTTACATACTCATGAAGAACAAAAATGTTGTGGACTTGGCAGTGTTAGGTTTATGACTGGACTTGATAATCTTAAAGGTCTTTTGCAATCTAAATGAGTCTCTGATTCTATATTAAACTACCCAAACAGGCCACTTTTCCAGGTCGAATTGTCATTACATTACCATTTGCCATCAGTTGCCATCTGACTTAGATAGATTCTGTTGAAATTGTGTAAGGTCTTGTCTTAACATAAATCACTAACTCACATGTGAAACTTGTTGTTCTGCACTGATCCATTACCAAATAAATAATAAATATATTTAACAAGCTCATTCATACTGTGGAAAATTGGATGCTGTTTACCATATGTACAAAATAATAATTTACTAATACTCTTTGTTTTCTGACTTCTAAATCGTCTTCTGACTACATGGCATCATTTTAGACAAAAACAGACATGTTCTTATTGGCTGCAGTTCTTTTGAGCTAGTCAGATCATTTATCAGCTGGAGAAGTGGTTAGTGACATTGCTAATATCTATATTTTAGAACTTAACACCTACACCTGGTAGTGTGGTAAAACATCTGGAATTATGCTGGTTTTTTCTCAGACAAGGCCTTGCTTGACTTTGGTTTAAAAGGACAAAATATTGAAATAGACTAAATAATTGGTGACTAAGAAAACTACTAAAAATCTTGGTACCTTCACTTTAAGAAGAAATAATATAATTTGAAAGACTTTCCCTTTATCTAAAAAGACATTATTAAATATGTTATTAACTGATTCTTACTGTTAAAGAAAAAAAAATAGTGGTGCTGGAGCTGGGGATATCCAAGAGACTGCTGAATAAAAGAGGATTACCACCTGGACTGAGACTGGTGATCTTAGTTGACTTCTTCATGCACACACCTTAAAGTAACATATAATCTCAGTGGGCAGGAAGGAAATGAATGCCAAAAATGTTTACTAGAACTAACCTAAACAGTTATTCCTCAGTCAGAGCTGCTGGAGCTAGACAAGGTTCTCTGATGGTGCTTCAATTGCTGCTGAAGAAATAATATTTAGTTACAGATTGCTTTGCTATCAGATGAATACCTTTCATGAACCTTGTATTCACATACAAGTATCACTGAGATGTATCTAGGGCTTGAGGACTAAAGCTTATTATTGCTTGAACACCTTCCATAAAACATTTATAGGTCTCATAATTAGAAAAGGCAAGGAATGATCACAGTGTATTTATGACTCTTTGAAGATACCACTGTAATATGAAATAATTGTGCTTCTGTATGAAATTGTTGTCCTTGGAGTTTCTTTCCTTAGGTCTCATATGATATAACCTACTACACTTGAAATGAAGAAAAATAGCAACCTTTCAAGTTCACTGTTAATGTCATGGAAAGACTACACAGTGATGATCTTTATATTTTTACAACTATTATTTGTTTTCCAGTTTTGAATACATTCTGGAGCCAGGGTTTGAATTTAGAAGTGTGCTACACTGGCTGTGTAATATTAAATCATAATGTATGATAACAATTCTTCACTTTTGTACCTTTGACTCATATAAACATATTGGGACTGATAAGGATCAGCACTGTCAAACCTCTGCTGTAGGGAATATTTGGGTCACTAAAGGCCAACAGGACACTGGTATTAAACAGAAATCTTTGTTTCTGGTTCTGTTTTAATCTTAGCATCATATGAAAGATATTATACAGAACCTAAGCCTGTGCAGCTGCATGTGGTGCTCTGTACAAATTAGTTAGAAATATGCAAATAACATAAGGAAATGATCTGCAGCTTTGCATACAATTTGTATATGAACACAAACTTTGTCTTATGGTTAACACACCCTGCCTCTAATGGTGACCAGGAAGGATGTGGAGTCATAGATAGTGACAGTTTGGGCATGTGGGCCAGGATGAGACAATAGTTAGGTGGCAGTTACAAAACCAGGGTATGTGTGTTTGTAGGGATGTGTGGCTGTGTGGTGGGGTATCAGAGGACACCTGGGGCATGACGGTGGCTGGAGGAGACTGGATTTCTGGTATTGTCGAGACTGGATAAAAGATAGTAAATAAATTATTAAAGGTCTCAAAGATGAAGACATATGACTTGAGAAATATTAATAGGATTGCCTGCATAACAACTCCCGAGCATGTAGGTGAATGCAGGTACCTGGGGAACAACTTGGCTGGCAGATATAGAAGCAGATTCTGACAGAGTTGGAGGTTATGTGTACTGGGATCTCTCTCCCAACTCTCTCTCCGGCCAAGGCCTAAAGTCTTGTCTACTTGCTCTTCTCTCTCTAACCCAACAAGAGGAGTAGCTGCAGGGACATTCCTTGATTATCTAATCCCTTGGCACTGCAAGTGAACTTGCAGCAGGATGAAACTTGGCATTAGATGGTGCCACAGAAATATACCAATGAAGTCAGATCAAGGCCTCCATGGAGCCTAATGTTTTGACATTTTGCTGCTTAACACTACCAAAGGTAATGCCAATTATTACAGCTTGCATTTACCTACAGTAGTTTATTTAATCCAGGCCACTAGTCAGTCACTGGATTGTAATAGCTACGTGTTACCAACAAGCCAGGTCAATTTGAGATGATCCAGTTCCAGAATTGAAAACACCCTGTAGTTAATTTCAAAGCCTTTCAGACTCCACTCCTGCGGTGGTGCACAAATAGATACATTTTTTTGAGTGTATGTAAATGAGCATACTCTTAGTGAACTTAGGCCAATCCAGAATGCTCCCATGACTTCAGTGATGCAACTGTTTTGAATAAGCTTAAAAACACTTCCTTGCATAGGTGCACATGTACACTTCCCATTTCTTGCTTGAATCAAACTTGTAATTGATAGATAGTGGGCACCTTATGTCTAGTTTTTCCTTGTAATTCACCTAAGTTACCATACAGACAGCTACCACAGATAGACTCTGTGTTACTAGTTTGTTTGGAGAGGACAGAGACTGCCGAGAAAACTTGAAATCATCCTTGTTATTAGGGATGAATTTTAAGCCTCTTGCTTTTAGCATATAGCTTGGCACATCTTGCAATGCTGCTTGCTATTGTATATTAGTTTATTTTGGGTTCTTGGTCATCAGTTCTTGGTGCAGTTATTCAGGTGCTGGAGTGTGTCTAGCGAAGGGCAGGAAGGCTCACGAAAGGACTAGAGAACATGTTTTATGAGGAATGGCTGAAGGAGCTGAATTGGTTTACTCTCGAGGCTCAGGGGGGACCTCATCACTCTCTACAAATATCTGAAAGGAGCTTGTAGTGATGTAAGGGCTGGTTTCTTCTATTGTGCATGCAGTGAGCGAACAAGAGGAAATGGCTTTAAGTTGAGACATGGGAGATTCAGATTAGGTATTAGAAGCAACTTCTTCACAGTTAGAGTGGTCAGGCATTGCAATAGGTTGCCCAAGGAGGTGGTGGAGTCACCATCCCTGGAGGTGTTTAAGAGGCATCTGCATCTGGCTCTGGGTGATATGGTTTAGTGGTTACAGTGTTGTGCTGGTTTGACAGTTGGACTGGATGATTTTGAAGGTCTTTTCCAGCCCTGATGATTCCATGTTTGTCAGAAAGAAATCAGTTTTGGCAAGGCCATTTATCTCGTGTGGAGTTTGAGGTGTGAAAAACAATGTGGTGGTGGGGTGCACCTGACTGCGGGCAGCCTCATCTCCTCCAGGGTAGGAGGCTGGATTCCAGCATTCTGTGTCGGCTACAGCACCGTGAGTGCTGGGACCCTTTTCCCTGCTGTGGGCAGGTGAGGGGCTGGTGGCTGGAGCCTGCCCTGCGATGGGCTGAGCACATCAGCACTGGAGGCTGCTGCAGAGACCTTCGGCAAGGCAGCTTCGTGTGGTGGGCTGGCTACGAGTAGAGATCAGGGCTGGTAAATCCGAGCCGATGGTGACAGGAAGCAGAACAGTCCAGGGAAAAACATGGCTGAAGAGAGAGGGGAACGAAGTGACTCACTAGAGAAAGGTCACACTGAAGTACACAAGAGAAGTCTTCAGAAAGTGCAGATGAGATAAAGAATTTAGCATAGTGCTGACCAACAAGTGGGTTTTTCTGTATAACACATCTTTCCGAAGCCAAACATACTGGCTGGCTTTGTGCAGCCATACCAGTCAGAGGGAAAGTAACACAAGCTAACTAACCTGGCAACCTCTTACTGAGCTCAGGGCTAGTGTCTTTGCATGGCACTGTGCTGTGCCATTAGAGAGCATCTGTCTTCAGCTCATAAACCTAACGTGCACCCCGACGAACAACGCAACCCGCAGCCTCAGGAAACACCCCAGCAAAATCACTGCATCGTTTATTTGGGTTAGAAAAGATCTCCGAGCTCACGCAGCCCAAACTTTGACCGCTCTCCACCCTGAAAACTACTAGACCACGGCACTAAACGCCACGTCCAGCCGCGCCCCGAGCTCCCTCAGGGCCGGCGATTCCCCCAGTCCCCTCACGGCCCCGGCGCGAGGGCGGAGCGCGAGCCGCTCCCCGCCCCCGCCCCGTCGGCCCGAGGAAGCTCCCGAGACACGAGACGCGCCGTGCGCATGCGCGGTGGCGAACGCTGGCGGAAAGGTACCCAGTGCGCCTGCGCGGGAGGGAATTCCGCTGGGCCTCGCCGGACACCAACATGGCGCCCTAGGCCGCGCCAGCGCCAGCGCCACCGCGGGCGGGACAGGGAGGCCGCCGCTGCCGTCATGTCGCGGCACAGGAACGTCCGCAGCTACAACTACGACGAAGGTAGCGGTTATAGATAGCAGGTGCTGGCGGCAGAGCTGCGGCGCCGCCCCGGCTGCCGGTCCCTCCTTGCTCCCTTCCCCTGGCCCGAGCCGCTGCTCCCGGCCGGGCCGCCCGCCCCGGTGGCCGCGGGCAGGAGGGTGTGGCGGGGACGGCACGGGGGTAGGGGAGGGCCTGGGGGGGGCTGTCAGGGGCGGTCGGAGGGGAAAAGCCGCCCTCTCATCTTCCCTCGGCGGAGGTTGGACGGGGCTCCGTGCGAGGCCTCTCCCCGCCCCGTCCCCAGCCCAGTTCCCGCCCCAGCAGAGGGTCGCGCACACGTGGCCGTGCTGCCACTGACAGTCAGGGCCTCCTCCCGCCGCCCGGGCCTGCCAGGAGCTTCCGCACGGGACCCAAGCTGCAGCTGGGTGCCCCCTGAGCTGCCTTGAGATGCCCGGGTTGACTCTGTTTCTCAGGAGCGGCAGCGGCATGAAAATAAGCCGCGATACAATTTAACCCACCCACCTTTAGTTTTGTAAAAGTTAAAAGTTGTGTTCACGGCCTAACGCAAGCAAATTGCTGCTGATGGTCAGCCATAATGACAAATAGCAAGCAACAGCTGTTAGCTGCGGAAGAAATGTAATTATTAAAGATGAAATTGTGCGTTTAAGGATCAACCTCTGTTTCAGACACCTGTCCTGCTTTATTTAACCTTGCATGGAATGAACGAGTTCTTCTGTAAGAACTTGGCTCCTACTTACACTCTTGCAACTTTCTTTGTGCCCCGGCCCATTAACTTAGGCAAACTGTCAATCACGCGTTTTTTTTTCTCAAAGGTTTTTTTTTTTTTTTTCTTTCCTGTTGAATTGGGCTGTGGAAAAATGGACAGGTTTCCAGTTGATACTGGTACTTTATAGAATCCTTTGTTAAGGGAGCAGCAATTTTGTTGCCTCGCTTTGTCAGATTATTAAAAAAATTGTAGAAATGCCTTTGTCTGCCCCTAGTCTTTTGCTGTTGAGTGAACAGATGCACAGTGTGTATGTATTATAGGTGCCCAAATTGCGTTTGACACTGTTATCTTGGAATTTTTGCACAAGTTATGTAAATTTATGAGAGCCGTGGCATCTGTGTGTCCCACCTTGCAGACTTTGTTAGTGTAAATTTAGATAATACAGGAAAACTCTTGGGCTGCATTGGGAATTTTATTGTTTGATTTTTCGTCCTTTAGAGATTTTTTTTCATCACAGGTTGGTAGAAATGTTGATTTCAGCTGAGATTGTGGCATCTGTGAAGTTGAGTGCCCGATTCATAGAATTCATTTCCTTGTTCACACACGTATTAGAATCTCTTTGAGTGAGGTTGTTGAGATGGACGGTAGTTGGCTGTAACCATTAAGTTGCAGTTGCAGTTGGAAACATTACTGTTGGGTTACATGTCAGGTCTCATCCTTGCACCGTATACTGCTTCTGTAGTCACATACAATCATTTATGGCCCAAATGAAGTAGATTTTGTGTCCTCTTTGTTGCTTTATTTTAATGCCATATGTTCTTTTCATGCCACTTATGATTCTGTTATGCTTTATCTGGCCAAATTAAGTGCCTCATTTCTAGAGCAAATATTTACAGTATTTTTTGGTTTCCTTTCATAGGAAGACTTCTGAGGCCTTAGATTTTGTTACCTTTATTTGACCATGTTCCGGTTTTTTTCTCTCTCATTTTTGAGATATTGTGATCATAACTGTGTTCATAATTGTGATCATAAATGTGATATATGTGAGGATGTTAGTGATACAGCTGGAATGCTTCAGTGGCTTCTACTCTGTTCTCTGTGATTTCTATAATTTTTAAATAATTATTTTTATGGTGAGTGCATGCTGTGGTCTGTAAGTCTTTTAAAACAATAAAGAATATGTATCACTTGTGAAACTGCCAAATGTATGCAATGGGATCTTTAACAGTAGTTTATTACTTTTTTCTTGTATTTCGTTATTACTTGGTGAAAATTACAAATTTATTTTCAAGATTTACGTAATACTAGGATTATTTTTTTGGAGGACAGGGCATAATTTACTTTCTCTTTGTGCTTCTTGATGCCTTTTTTTAATGAGGAAAGCATGTGGTTATGTTTAAGTAACTGTAAGATTCTTGCTTTTAGTTTGAAAAAATTTTGCATATTCAAAGGGAATTGTGAATTGGGTTTTTTGCCTTGCTGAACCTCATTTGGAAGGTGGATGGGCATGAGGATAAAATGAGAGGAAAGGTGAGAAGTGCATAGGAATGGAGTAGAAATGCTGATCCTGAGTTGTTGGAGTAAAGATTGTAATTGAATTATCTGTGGTTAAGACTGAGAGGTGAAGCAGAATTGTTAAGAGAAGTGCCATGGGTAAAGGTTTGTGTAGCTGGAAAGTTGGATTTGGCCTGAGAGCACAGCTTTCCAAAGGGGATGCTGAAGGAGGAGGTGTGAAGCATGGTAGCTCTTGAGAATTTTCAGCTTTTCTAATGAGTAGAGTATGAACTGTTACATTCTATTACTGTAACAAAATTCTATTATTGTAACTTAGAATGTCTTGCCTAGGTAAATAAGAAGAACTTAACTGTGCTTCTGAAATACTGGAGATGCATAATTTTATAAAACCTTGTGCAAAAGCTACACTTTGAGTTATAATGTTATTTAGAAATCGTGCACATGAATCTTGTTGGTTTTGCCTTATAGATTTTGAAGATGATGATGTGTATGGCCAATCTGTAGAAGATGATTATTGCATTTCTCCTTCAACAGGTTAGTTCACGTAATTATATTTAAGTATTGCCAATTGATTCCTGCTCCAATATTTATAGATTAAAACAATATCTAAAAGCTAGTGATGCTTTTGAAAACTGCGTAGTAGCCACAATCCTGTTAAAGTCAGTTATGTAGTGTTGTTCTTTTGAAAATCACATTAGACAACTGGCTACATCTTGACTCTTACAAGCATATTATATTATCTTAGATGGTCAGAATATACTTGGTAATGGAGAAAAAAATGTGTTGATAATCCTGAAACATTTTGCTATCTGTTCAAATTGTTAGTATACTCTATGTGGGGTTAACAGTTGTGATTCTGCACCTGGTAGCTGATGTCTTTTACACAGCTTTGAATAAATGTGGGGCAAGGAGTCTTATTGTGGGATGCAGTTCTGATCCTCAGTGGCTTCTCCTCTCGTGCAAGGTCACATGGAGGTAACCAGCCTCCCAGTGTTTATAATGTTGCAAAGTACGTTTAAAAATAGTGATGCTGTGTGCTCAGGTGAGACTTAATTGAACCAGCGCAGCCCAGAGGAATTTAACCCCACTGTAGAACCATTAGATTGTGTTCTCCAGTCAAGTCTCTTGCAAGTTATCAGTTCAGGGTTTGCCCAGATTGGGTAGCAGTGTTTCTAGAGCTGAGTAGGCCCTGGAAATAGTACAGCTACTGTTGATAAGAAGCTGTGCTACTGCAGGTAACTAGTTGGATCTAAATCCAGTGTGACTGTGATGTAGCGTGTGACCTCTGGCCACAGGAACTTGAAATAATTAAGTCTTTAAAAGTCTGATCCTCTCTCATGCTGTGAATTTTAGATAAGGGAATCTATGTTTGTAATTTTTGTATTTGTAGACACATTTTCCAACATATTGTCTTGCATTCAATTTCTAAGTTTAATTGCTAGCTTTTTTTTTTTCTCTAAGAATTAGTAATAGCCTTGTTTATTTTGTGGTGAAAATGTGTAACATGTATGCTTTTTGCTCAAGTATAGACTGATAAATTGCAAAACTAATTCCTGCCTGTGTGCAGTAATTTTCCTAAAAATTCTTTGTGTGTAGGCTTAGTTTATAAAATAATCTGATCTAGAATGTCTAATGATGTTTTAATAGTTGCTTCAGTTATGGTGACTGAATATGAAACAGTATGTGTGCATTTGGGAAACAGTTTCTATGGCTGTACTGCTTAACTTCAGGATATACGTATTCTTTCAGTATGTATTTCAGAGCTGGGGGAATATTACGTAATGTAGGGCAATTTGTTTACATTATACTTTGCACATTTCTGAGAGTGTGTAGTGACTGGGGCAATTATTCAGCAAGGAATTTTATCTATATATGCCTTAATGTGTTGCTAAATCAGAGTGAAACTACACTTGTTTAAAGTTTTGTGTGATTATACATTTTAACTCATGAGCTGTATTTCTAATGAAATTCTGGGAAGGGAAGAATGCGTTCAACTCAACTCTATTAAAGTCTTATCAGTAGTTTGACAGTGACGTACTGTAAAAGCAATGTTAATTTCATGATGACTTTTTTTAACTTGAAACTGAGGTAAAAAAAATTCTGGAATAAGGTTCTTAGGACATTAGACCAGAGATGGTAATTTGTATTAAAAAATACTGTTTTTCAAACTGTGAGTATATTCTTTTGTTTGAATACTGAACTTTGCAGAATTGTTGCATTACATGGATAAAAGGATATTGTCCAGCCTGTACTTTCACTGTGATGACAACTTACTTATATTCTGGTGTGATCTGTTGTATGCTCTGTGTAGTTCTCTGGTAGTAGTGATTATACAGTAGTGTCCTAGCACCCCCTTGAAACTGCTGCAACAATTCCGTCTCCTAACTTATTTTATGTTTACATACGTTTTGTTTTTAAAGGAAAAAAAACCTTGACTTTTTTTAATACTTCATTTTTTCCTAATGCAGCAGCTCAATTTATCTACTCCAGACGAGACAAACCGGCCACATTTCCTGAGCCTTTGGAAGAAGAATATGGCTATGAAGGTACCGATGATACTGCTGATTATTTTGCATCCAGTCATCAGTTGACTGAAGTTGATAGAGGTAATTATAGAAAATAAATAACTATTAAAATAATCTTATATATGAATTAAGGATTTATTAGAATGGTCTTAAATGAATGTTTCTTGATCAATGCTGCTTACAGTTTTGTAACCTTGTGGTAGAAGAACACCTTTCACAAACATAGTCTCAGTGGTGACTTCAAATTTTTAACTGCCTTTGGTGATTTACTTGTTACTTGGTTGAATACACTGAAATGTGTTCTTACTTTCTTACTAGAAATAATGAGATTTCATGTGAAATTCAAACATAAGAACAGCTGTACTGACAGCTCAAGTCTTGACTCTTGAATACTGAGTATTTGTAGAATGATTTTTTGCTTGTTTTGCATTCCAAAGTGTAGGAATTAGCAGCATTTGAGGGGTTTTCAAAGTATCTCATTTCCTTGACACAGTAGCCAATATTCTCTATAATCTTTTCTTACTCTGTCTTGAATTCATAAGACTTTTGTTTCCATTCAGTCTTGCAGCCATGAATTCCACATTACAAGCTGAGTTCTGAGCTAAGTGGTGAGGGAAAAAATACCTGCTTTTGTTTTTTAAACTTACTGCCTGATTGCTTAATTACTTGCTTTGTGAAAAAGATTCACAAGTCTCTTTTGTACGTATTAATGGTTAATATAGTTTTTAATGTTTTGGAAATAATTAGGGTTATTTTTAATATGTTGATAAGCTCAGAGTAAAGTGCATTGAAATGCGTTACTTAAAGTTGCAGAAAATTCAGAGCAATAGATAGAATAGAAACGTTTTGATTCCATGTCAGTTACATGGGTAGAAGTGTTGCTAATGCTTAGAGATATGGTTAAATATGGTACATTAGGGAGCATCCTGGTTTCACAGTAGGAAATAATGCTGTAGAGGGCAATTTGAAAGAACAAGCCAGTGCAGTGGTACAGGTGGTCTAGACCTTACGGTCTTCTGGCTTTTCACAGTGCTTTTGACAGACTTAATCGGTTAAGAACTGTATTGGAACAAGAAGGAAACTAACATTTTGGACTAAAAAAGAGGAGGAAAGGAAACTTCAAAATAACTATTTCTACTGTGAAAACAGTGGTGGTCTCAGAAGACTTCTTGTGTTTGATACAGCGTCCAGTGTTGCCCATTAATACAAAATTATTGATGCAGTCAATGTGGCTGCAAAGAGTTTGGCAAGATTGTCCTTGTTCAATGTTAGATAGTAAAATGGCAACTAGACATTGCGTAGGGCTCTGCCCATACTTGTTTTGCATGGCAAATGTGTGGGCAGCATTGACTTGCTATTTGAATTACAGGTAGAAGGTGCTAATTTAAGTAATCAGGAGGAGGTTGGAATTCTGTGGTGTTGAATTCCTGGAGCAAAGTTTTTTAAAAGTCTTTCCGGTGTTCAAATTAAAAATATGTAGTTTTCTTCCTGTTCTTCAGTTCCTGCTTTCTAAAACCTGAACTGGCAGAAACTGGGATATTCAGGAAGACTTTCTTTTATGTTTGTATGGCTGATCAGCACCCTACTTCCAGTGAATGGCAGACTGGTGAATTTTCAGTCTTTTGTTGTGCAGCAAGTATCTTAGTCAAGGCTTATACTAGTTGCAAAGGTACGCTCCAAAGAAAATTGACTTTATCAGCCAAAAAATATATTACTTTGCATTTTGGAAAAGGTGAAGATTGCAGGTGGTTTGAAACCTGACATGTTGATCAAGAGTTTTCAGTTGTTAGGGCCTGAGGACCTCAAAAATGCTGTTTCACTTCAGGTGTTAATTGAAGCATCTGTAAATACCTAAAATATGCTGTTCAGTGGGGCTCCACGTTGACTTAACCAAAATAATTTGGATAATTTTAAGGTGATTATTTGTATTTCATCTCTGCAGTTAAGGTAGCTATTTTTCAACATCAAAATATTTCAATATTGAGACTTTCTAGATTAATAAATAGTAGTCAGTTCCTTATAGCGATGTCTGAAATAGGTCAAATATTCTGCAGGGTGTGGAACCAAAGTTTATCAGGGCAGTGAGATTGAAATTAATTTCTAAAGGTTTTAACTTACTGTAATATTTTTCTGTTTTCTTATTAGAGGTGTGGTGCTAGTGGTTAGGCCATCTAAGACACATTTTTGTGCAGCTTATAACAGTATTATATTTCTTTCAGCCCGTCTTAATTCATGCCTTGATCAAATGAGAGAAGTTTTGGCAGAGTCCATACCGGAACAAGCGATGGTGCAAGCAGTACTGGATAGTAACTTTGATGTACAGAAGGCTTTGGATCTTGTGCTTTCACAAGGCAGTAAGCAAAATGTGAAGACCAAGAATAAGGATGCTGTGAATTTAGCAAAGACTACAAAAGGTATACTTATATTTAATTGTTTAAGTTCAAGGTGATTAATTTCTATCTGCAGTTTAATTCTGGCTTTACAAACTGAAAATGCTTATTATTGCAATAGTAATTTCTTAGAAAATTAAAGAAGATTAACTTACAATACCTGTGTTCTAAAACGTTTACAGGAAACTGTAGCTGTTCTTGAGCTAGAAGTCAAAATAACACCTTAGTGTCAGTTTAAATGCAAGCTGCAAACAGGTGCAGTTCATGATGGATTTCTGATTTATAATATATGACGACTGAATTAATGCATGTCCCTTTGAGATGGACAATGTCTTTAAATTTTATGTGCTTCCATTATTTGTTAGGTGAACTGACGTCTCCCATCCCCACTTTTTTGGTAGTGTCTATACAGTAACTTTTCTTATTTTGATTTGTATTTAGATATTTTCAATCTTTACTGGCATTCTTTGCTTAAAGTTTCTTAGATATTACAGTAGATATATGTAATTTAATTGTAGAGCATTCCTTACCTTTGGATAACACTTAGTAATTAAATGCCTTTTCATGTTTCTTGATTTTTTTTTTTGTTGCTGCTGTCAACTCTAAAAAAATTGGATATTTCGTTGTGATTGCACTTCCATCTGAAAATTATTGGCTATTGTAAGGTAAGGAGACTTACATTGTTGTCCAGAAATGTGTATTGATACAGACAGTTTCTCTTGTGCAGTAGAAAATTTTGCTGACAACACCAACACACCTGGGTTTGGAAACTTGACAGCAAAAAGTGGCTCAGCTCTTTTTTCTGTAAAGAATATTACAAATGATGAAGTACTCCTTAATGCTGAAAAATCCAATGTACCTTCATGTGAAAGGAAAGAATTGAAATCCTCTTCACTTGTTCTGTCATCTTCATTCAATGATGATTTGTGTAAAGGATCACTTTGTGAACTTGTGAATAAACAGGCAGAGAAGCAACTACCAGAAAGTGCTAATGCAGTAAGTCTGGTTTCTGGCAGTGAAGATGTTTACTTTAGCATAGGAAGTAACCCCTCGAAATGCAAGGAAACACAGGACTTGAAATCCTTGCTGATGCAGAATGTGGTTTGTGATTCTCTGAGTCCTGAAGACAACATTCCTCTTGTTTCCTCAAATACTTCTGATTGTAGTAGTAATGCAGATTTTTACAGTCCTCCGTGTTTAACAAGTGCTTTAGGAAAATTGGCTCTTGATAATGAAGTCAGTCATACTGTAAATAAAAAGAATGAACTTCTTGAAAATTTTTCTTCGCTTGCGCAAAGTAGAAAACAAGAAAGCCCCTCTTCAGACGTGGCTGCTTTGCCAGTGTTAAGACTTGGAAGTACATCATTAGCTGACTTACTTCAGGAGCACCAGGAAAGCAGTGATAGCCACTGTTACTCTTTGGCTGATCTTTATACCCAGTCAACAGCAAGCCTCACTGATAGGAAATTGGGAACCTCGTCATTATTACAACTAGTAAGTCAACCCCAAACTTCAGTTGGGATGCCAGAGCTGACAGGATCTTTGTCTTCTCTAGCCCTCTCTAAAGTTTCTCCAGTAAAGGAGGTTGAGAATTTATCACTCTCGGATTTAATAGCAGAGACTATTGAAATAGATAAAACTCAGCAAAGGATGGACTTGCCCATGAACAGTGTAATGGAATTCAGGCCTTCCCAAGGAACCAGCATTGATTTAAGTGTCCTTGTAAAAAGTGCAGATGTATCTACAGAACAAAATGTGGTAGGACAGTCAAGTATCTTAAGCCCTGAAACTAAACCTGTAAAGGAAAAACAAGGAAGATGTTCTGGTTTTGCCAAAACAAGCAAAAAATCTAAAAAAGGGCATGGTCTTAAGAGGCAGGATTTGTCCCTTTCGTGGATGAAGGCGCTGCGTGCAAGACCTTCAGCTTTTGCTTTAACCTTGTGCCTCCATTATCCTCCAAAAGGATATAAGCGGCACACCGTTGGTGTACATAAAACTTTCCTATACAGTAGACAAGTACAGGATGTAAAACCCAAGGAAACTGGTCCCATAATAGCCATAACACCATTTGATTTCAAATCAGCATCTCCTGATGATATTGTGAAAGCTAACCAAAAAAAAGCTTTTACAAGACAGTAACGAGGAAAAAAACCAAGTCTCACTGTTTATAGCACGTTATATTAAAAAAAAAAATCATATAGGACGTATTTATAATCCAGAATTGATTTTTTAAAAATTTTTTAAAAAGACATATTACAGTTCTTAATGATTGGTAGCAAATTTGTATGTGAACTTTTAAACTGTTGCACTGAATGTCTTAATTTTTGCGTAATTTTCACTGACAGTTTAACATTTTTAACTTTTGCAGAGTCTTGAACTTCAGTATATAGATATTGCTTGTACAAAATTCTGTGACTACCATTAGATTTCTTGAAATATCTCTCTAGGTGTTGTAGATACAGTTCATTGGGAAGAACACTGAATTGTTATTTTGTAAAGTAATTTACTTTTGCTATATGGTGTATAGTTTGGGGAGCAGGAACCTCAGTTTATATTACAAGTGTTTTATTAAATGTTCTTAAAGTTAGATTTTTCTGATAAAGGTATGTTATTAAACTGCCAGTCTTGTAATTGATGTTTCCAGTCACTGTCATTATTCTCTTTCTATCTTTATACTGATGACACTATTACAAAAGAGATACCTTTACTTTTTAAAAACCTCAATGGCCTCAGGTTTTACAGTTCTGGTTGTGGTAGGACATGTATAGTTTTTGATAGGACCAAATTTGTAGGGGAGCAAGCAGAGAAAATTGTTGTGCCTCCCTTCCAATCAGCTGTCAAAATATGATATTCAGAATGTTAAAACAACAATTTTATAGGTGTATGTATATGCTGCAAGTATTTCATGAGAAGTTTACCCAGGGTTCTATGGTTTATTCTCAAGTCTTTCAGAGAAGTATTGGAGTAACAGTTCTTTCAGCTGTAGCGTGAGAGTCTTTGCTCAATGGAAAAAAAATGGGCAAGGCGTAAGTGCTATTTGTGTCTGCCTCTTGTCTGTTTTGAAGAAAACTTTCTTTAGAAATGGAAATACATTCTATTCTACTGTTTGCACCCATTACTGTTACTTTGAATCTTCAGGTGAAAGATCCGAATCAGAACATTCTGGATATTTTCTGGTACCCTGTTGGTCAGATTAGTAACTGTATATATGTTTTAACTTACCTCTTAATACACATTACGACTTCTAATATATTTCCAATGACATTGTCAGTATTTTAAATTCTGAATAGCAATAAGTTCAATAGAGATACTGCTGCAACTAGAAAAATACATTTGTTCATGTACTGCCGTACACATATCAATGCTAAACTTGGCAGCTAGTATGAAACAGTAGATATAACTTTCATCTAGTTTTAATCTAATTTTTATTGAGCATATTACATCAAAAAGAAGACAAAAACTTAAGGTTTATTCCTGACTTCAGGTTGCACTACAATTCTGTTTCTAAATAAAAATAAAACATATTCCAGTTCTCTCAGGTACAAATTTAATGGTCTGTATATTTTGCTTGTTTGTTTAGTTGATGAAATTGTCTGTTAGGACTATGAGCAGTGTGACCTTTGACCTCATGAATGAAATCAATGTTTCTTACCCTCATTAATAAAAGTTTTATATAATGACAGTGCTGCAGTGTTTATGTTCCACTTGATGTGTTAATCTAGCTGTCTGTATCCTAACCTATTTTGAGTGCCTTAGAGGATTAAATAATACAATACATTGTACATACAATCATCTGATAAATTCATTAGCAGGAACATGATTGATTTCCTCAAGACTTTCTATAGAAGTCTGGTTGATACTGGTTGTAATACTGGAAGTTTTATTAATTAGTCATAGTATCAAATACTTCTGTGTGAAAAATATGAAATGCTTTTCAGTGATCTGTTTCTCTGTAGTTAGTCCAAACATTAACTTTCTCCTGCTTCAAAATCCAAGTCCCTTATTCCTACTAAGGCAAAAAGCCCTATTTGGAGAGTTTATGAAGTTCAGCTTTCCAACTGTATGTTTTCTAGAGTGGAAATTCGAATTTTAAAACATAGAACATCAGGGCAAAGTTTTGGCGTTGTCATGCCTGGTATGTTTTTAGGTGGTTTTGTTTTCTTGTGTTCCAAGTACTCTTGAGGCCCTAATTAATGTTGGTAGACATTTCTAATGCATGTGGGGTTTTAAAATTTTCATTGCTTCGCTTTTCCATCTAAATATTTTCTTGTCTAGCTTCTCTTTGGTTTTGGTCTGTTCTCTCATTCCTCTGGCTGCCCTTATTTGCATAAAACTTCTTAGCATTTTAATAATTTTCAAGCCTGATCTGGACAACTAAATGTATGTTGTTTGGATCCCATTGGAAGGTATATACAAGTAGTAAGAGGCAACATGTAGTGCTTGGAGCTCAGTTTTGCCATAGTTTTCATGCAGATTAAAGTTAGAGCAAGTGACTGAAACATTATGTTTTTATCACAGATCTTACTGTGGGTTTGCTACCTTAGTGAACATCTTTCGATCTTGTTAGGTAGCTCGATTTTCATATATAGTTACTTTCTCATTTGCATTTGACTGTGGTGTTAGTGATCATGAAGGAGCCATATGTGCTGTTCAGTGCGTGAGCGGTAGGGGAGGGATTTTTCTTTAGTTTGCAATCCTGAATCCTGAAGTGAGCCTTGAATTAGTAAAAACCTGCAGGCTGAACACTACAGAAGGTGCCTAAGTGGTGGATAAACCTTACTTCCAATTAATTTTTAGCAGAAATTATTTATTTTCATGCTTGGACAGTTTTTCTAAACAAAAGGTATTGCGTCCCTATATTTACTTTTTAAATGAAACAGGTATTTTATTAATTTCCCTAATTATTCCTTAATTTCTTTTCTGAGAACCTGATTTATGGTATCAGGGACAGGTTTAATTGTCTTAGAATACCGCATGATGTTATAGTATGTGGCATTTTTGTATAACAAGTCTGTGTTTGACCTTTGCACTGAAGGATTTGTGCCTGATGAATGTTAGAATTCTTGTTAACTAGATCTGCCTGTTTAATGCTTGACACCGGGAGCTTATTTTCTTCATATATGTATATAATTTTCCCCTCCTTGTTTTGCAGCTACTATGTATCTTTGCTTAATATGAGTTAATTGTGTTAGTTGTTTTGGAATTCGTGTATTAACATTGCAAGATGCTTGTCTGTGTTTGCATGTAAACAGAAAAAGATAATACTAAACTACACAGACATACTACTTCCGGTATTCAGACTGAATACTCCTAAGGCATTTTGTACATTAGATTTATTTTGTGCATGATTTTTAAGTGGCTGCTGAATATTTTTAATACAAAATTGATGTTGCTTTATGTATATAAATAAAATGCATATTCCTAAAGGACTGATTTAATAACAATTTCTTATTAACTTACCTGATAGAAATAGAGCTGTGACTGAATGGGTATTCTTCTTTGCATGGAAGATTCCTGTGGAGAAAGTAAGGCAAAATCTATTTGGTCAGTTCTCAAGATCTAAAATTTCAGATGCAGCAAGCTGCTTAAGTTTCTGGAACTATTGCACAATAATATTTCAAAATTGTATTTCTTAGAGACTGGTTGGTGCAGTGAGGTAGTCTTTGCAATCTTGTGTTTTGCCCTATTTCATCTTATCATGTAATTCAAATAACAGTTTTCAGTAATCAGCAATTTCTGAAAATCCACACTTACGGAAAAAAGTTAAACAGCAGCTACTTCTACTGCAAGAATGAATAGCTGTACAAAAGAGCGGCATGAAGATACAGCTTCTCATTGTGAAGGGTATATAGTTTATTACAATTCCATTTTACAAGTAGTAGTAGTAGTAGTCGTTTAGGGTTATACACATAATTATTTACATCTTTTTCAAATCTAAAGTACTCAACTTCTCTAATGTTTAAAATGTTTTTCTATCAAATATTGATTATGAATCAATATTTCAAGCAAACATTTCATCACATTGTAATTCATGCAGTAAAAGTAAACTTCCTAAAGTGCTAACAGGGAATGCTTCACTACTTTTTTTTTTTTTTTTTTTTTTTTTTTTTTTTTTTTTTTTTTTTTTTTTTTTTTTT